>NC_061825.1:5715909-5725909 GCF_019202785.1 Penaeus chinensis
GAAGAGAGAAAAAGGGAATAATAAAAAAACGGGAAGGGGAAAAAAGAAGCATGGTTAGATAAGCCCGAAGAAGACAGAGAGAAAGTAATAAAAACAGGGGAAGAGAGAAAAATGAATGATAAGTGCGGGACATGGGGGGTGAAAGGAAGGAGGAGAATAAACACGCGAGAGAGAGAGAGAAAGAGAAAGGAAAGGAAAGAGGAGAGAAAAGAGAGAGAGAAAGAAGAAAGAGGAAAGAAAAAGAGAAAGAGAAAGGGGAAAGAGAAAGAGAAAGAGAAAGAGAAAGAGAAGAGAAAGAGAAAGAGAAAGAGAAGAGAAGAGAGAGAGAGAGAGAGAGAGAGAGAGAGAGAGAGAGAGAGAGAGAGAGAGAGAGAGAGAGAGAGAGAGAGAGAGAAGGCATGCTAAGTGCAGACTGTTTAATGGTGGTCGATTCCGTCTGCCCGAATACCGCAGGAGTGTGTGTGTATCCGATGAGTATTTCCCGTCCTCGGATTTCTGCTTTTTATCCGGCGCCCAGAAATGAATTCGGGGATTTTAAATGATGAATAATTGTATTTGTTTGTTTGTTTGTGATTTTTTTCTCTCTTTCTCTATCTCTTTCTCTCCCTCTCTCTCTCCATTTTTCTCATCCGATCGTACTTTGTTTTTTATGTATTTCCCCCCCTCGCCTATTGGGGGTGGGGGTGGGGGGGGGGGCAAAAACTGGTAGGAATGATTATGAGGCAAATTGAAGGTGAAGTAATGATGGCCTTAGTGGTGACGGTGATGATAATGGTGAGAGAAGGTGATGATGGTGATAGAGACTACCACGATAGAATTATTTTCAGGCGAAATGTTTGCTCTGCGATATTTAATGCTTGTCGTAAACTCTTTTTGTTTTTCTTCTTCTTTTTTCGTTCTATAATGTCATAGTAACGGTGGATATTTTATCTTGTTGATTTTTTTTTTCTTTTTTTTTTTCTTTTTTTTTTGGGGGGGGGGGGGAGATTATATTTCGAAAGTATATTGCGACAGACTAGAATACGCTTTATGGTGTATGAACCAAATATAGCTTTTTCCAGGAACAGACTTACCACGAAGGCCAACAGAGTGTTGAACGAGAAACATATTTGTACAGTACTGGAAATCAGCCAAGGAAAGGACTTATCTTAGTGTGAAACAAGTGAAAGAACAGTGAAAGGGACAGTCGGTCCTGAAATCTCGCGAAGTATTTGCCGGCGGCCGCCATGGGCAGACAGAGCCGAGTGGGATGCTAGGAGGACGCGGATGAGGAGCGCCGTATGATGCCGGCATGCTCTGAAGGGGAGTCGCCACCATGGGCACTGTCCTGGGCCGCGCGGGCAAGGCCAACGGCGTCGCCGTGGCCCCCTCGGCGCCAGCGGAAGGTGAGGCCAGCGAGGGGTTGCGGCCCGCTGGGGCAGGGCTGGAGTTTCTCGGGATGTTCATGTTTTGCCATTCTTTCTTCTCTCTCTCTCTCCCTCCTTCCCTCCGCCCTCTCCCTCCTTCCCTCCGCCCTCTCCCTCCTTCCCTCCGCCCTCTCCCTCTTCCTCTCCCTCTCCCTCTCCATCTCCCTCCTTCCCTCCGCCCTCTCCCTCCTTCCCTCCGCCCTCTCCCTCTTCCTCTCCCTCTCCCTCTCCCCTCCCCTCTCCCTCTCCCTCTCCCTCCTTCCCTCCCCTCCGCCCTCTCCCTCTCCTTCTCCCTCTCCCTCTCCCTCTCCCTCTCCCTCCCCTCCGCCCTCTCCCTCCTTCCCTCCCCTCCGCCCTCTGCCTCTCCCTCTCCCTCTCCCTCCCCTCCGCCCTCTCCCTCCTTCCCCAATCTCTCTTTTTTCTCTCCTCTCTCTCCTCTCTCTTCTCTCTCTCTCCCTCTCTCTCTCTCTCTCTCTCTCTCTCTCTCTCTCTCTCTCTCTCTCTCTCTCTCTCTCTCTCTCTCTCTCTCTCTCTCTCTCTCCCTCCTCCTCCCCCCTCCCACTCCCACTCCCACTTCCTCCCTCTTCCTCCCTCTTCCTCCCTCCCTTCCTCCCTCCCTTCCTCCCTCCCTTCCTCCCTCCCTTCCTCCCTCCCTTCCTCCCTCCCTCCCTCCCTCCCTCCCTCCCTCCCTCCCTCCCTCCCTCCCTCCCTCCCTCCCTCCTCCTCCTCCTCCTCCTCCTCCTACTCCTCCTCCTCCTCCTCCTCCTCCTCCTCCTCCTCCTCCTCCTCCTCCTCCTCCTCCTCTCGCTCCCTCTTTCCCCCTCTCCCTCTCCGTCTCCGTCTCCGTCTCCCTCTCTCGCATCCTCTCCCTTTCTTTCTCTCTATTATCATTATTATTATTATTGTTATTATTATTATTATTATTATTATTATTATTATTATTATTATTATTATTATTATTATTATTATTATTATTATTATTATAGGCATTATCCTTCACCCCATGGTTATCATCTCTCTCTCTCTCTCCCCCTCCCAGGGAACCCCCGGAACAAGACGGCGCTGAAGCCCGGCCGCAGCTTGATGGACTGGGTGCGACTGGGTCACTCGGGGACTGACCTGGCCGGCACGGGGGGTCGCCTGCTGGACGTGACCCCGCAGGAACTGGCCAAGCACAAGAAGAGGAGCGACTGCTGGATGGCGCTCAAGGGTGAGGGAGAGGGGGGTGGGGGTGGGGGTGGGGATGGGGTGGGGTGGGGTAGGGGGGTTAGTGGTGGGGTGGGGTGGGGTAGGGGGGTTAGTGGTGGGGTGGGGTAGGGTGGGGGTGGGGGGTTAGTGGTGGGGTGGGGTAGGGTGTGGGGAGGGGGTTTACTGGTGGGGTGGGGTGGGGTAGGGGGGTTAGTGGTGGGGTGGGGTAGGGTGGGGGAGGGGGGTTAGTGGTGGGGTGGGGTGGGTTAGGGGAAGGGGGGTTAGTGGTGGGGTAGGGGGGTTAGTCTTGGGGTGGGGTGGGGGTGGGGGGTTAGTGGTGGGGTGGGGTAGGGTAGGGGTTGGGGGGGTTAGTGGTGGGGTTGGGTGCATTGGGAGGGTTAGTGGTGGAGTGGGTGGGGGAGGGGGGTTAGTGGTGGGGTGGGTGGGGGAGGGGGGTTAGTGGTGGGGTGGGGTGGGGTAGGGGAAGGGGGGTTAGTCTTGGGGTGGGGTGGGGGTAGGGTGGGGGTGGGGGGTTAGTGGTGAGGTGGGGTAGGGTAGGGGTTGGGGGGGGTTAGTGGTGGGGTTGGGTGCATTGGGAGGGTTAGTGGTGGAGTGGGTGGGGGAGGGGGGTTAGTGGTGGGGTGGGATGGGGTAGAGGGTGTGTGTTCTGAAGGTGATTGGGTATGGTTGGGGGGGGCAGGGGGGTGGGGGGATGGTATGGTGATGACTGTGGTAGTGATTGAAGTGGTAATAATGGTGGGAAGTGCGAGTAATTGTAGTGGTGAGAATGGTAATGTGTATGTCAGATGTGTTAGGAATAGTATTAACCCATTCCCGACGGGCATGGCATGTACGTCCATGCCATGCCCACTGTGAGTTTACTTGTTTAATTGATTTTACACATAGGTGGCTACACTTGTACTAAGTTACCAATGGGCCAGTTATGAGTACTGCCTGTCTTGCTCATTTACCCTTTTCATTGATTTGCGAAAATATTTTACGTTATCTTATTTTGCATTTACTAATATTCATAATAATTTAATGTTATAGTAATTATAGTGTTTATAATAAAAATAACACCATCGATATTCATAGCACTATTAAAAAATAAATTTTCTTGCCAATTCAAGGAAAGGTGAAATCAGGTAAGGCAGAGACATCTGTGTGTAGAGACATTTCACAAACAAATATAAAAAATGAGCACAGCATTTTTCCCATTTTTTATTAATTTTCCCCAGCGGCAATGGGTTAATAATTATTATATCATTAGTGTTTTATTGTTATTATTATTGTTATTGTAGTAACATCATCATCATCATCATCATCATCATCATCATCATCATCATCATCACCACCACCATCATCACCATCACCACCATCATCACCATCACCATCACCATCATCACCACGACCATTATCATATTCATCACCATCACCTTAATCAATATCATCACCATCACCTTAATCATTATCATCACCATCACCTTAATCATCATCATCATCATCTTCATTATCATCAACATTAACATATTAATCATCATTATCATCACCTTCACCTTAATCATCATCACCATCATCATCATCATCATCATCATCATCATCATCATCATCATCATCATCTTAATCAACATTATCATAATCATCACTATCATCATCTCCATCACCATCACATCATCATCACTCATTATTCCGAAGAACCAGTGAGTAGTCAAGAGCACCGAATAATTACCGTAATAAGTACAAATGCTTCAAAACTGCCTGTGAGATCAATTCCCAACATTGTTTGTCTCCCCAGGGAAAGTGTACAACGTGACGCCCTACATGGAGTTTCACCCTGGCGGGGAGGACGAGCTCTTGCGAGGCGTCGGCGTGGATGCGACAGATCTCTTCAACGAGGTGTGGATGAGGAGGGCTTGGGTGTTAATTTTGCGATGCCCTCTGTTGTAGTCATAACATTGTATTGCTTTAGGTAGCGATAGTGTCACTTAAATGTTATCTTTATAGTTCTTGTAGTATTCTTTAGGATGATATTGTTATAGAGTCTCAAACCTCGTTCAGAGTAATGCTTGCTTACAGGAAACATTGCTTTAGTCACTTGAGAATGCTTATAAATATGTATATATATATATATATATATACATGTTTTTTTTCTTTCTTTCTTTCTTTCTTTCCTTTTTTTTATCTCTATCTTTATCTTTATCTATACCCAAGTCAGTTTGAGAATTCCTGCATTTCAGTTGATTCTCATTTGTGCTGTTATAGTATATTTTTATAAAAGAAAAAAAAATATTTCAGGCATATATAAATAAGTTGAAGTGAAACTTTAAGTAGTAAGATAATTGTAAAAAAATATATATAAAAAAATAGAGGAAAGCTGTAAAATAATTATTTAAATATCCTAGTCAGAAAGATGTTTTTACAAGGTCTGTTATTCTTTTCTTTGTTTTTAGGTACATAAGTGGGTGAATTTCGAATCCATGCTCCAGAAATGTCTAGTAGGCAGGCTGGTAGAAGGCCGACCATTCTTCCTAAAGCCAAGCTTTTTACCGCTCGGGAAAAGTTCGAAGGATCCAAACAAACAAAGTAAAGTTCATAGGAGATTATATTATAGTTGAGTATTCTCTGAAATGTGCAAAATGATGGTGAATACTTTGTTTGCTTCTTAGAAAGAATTTTTGCAATTATTGAGATTGAATGTACAATTGATTGTCTTTGATATTCCACTTGTTTTCTACACAATAAGACATATGAAGCATTTTAAGGTAAGCCCCTAAATTATGGTTACTTGTGAAATTTCCAGATGCATCAAAGAACCTCACCGTCTCGTCCGCCAATAACTCTTTATCGGTACCAAGCTTAGGCCTCCCAGGAAAGCTAGGAGTGCTGAAGTCCCCTCTGTCGTCCCCCCAAACCCCGTCCTCACTGCCATCCCCAAAATACGACTGGTTTCAGACGAATACCATGATCAACATAGCTATATACACCAAGTGGAAGCATATTACCAAGGAGCATGTCGTTATAGTTAAACATGCGGAGGTATTTATTATCCTGATTGAAAGAACACCAAGTGAGCCATGTAAATCATTTTCAACATATACTGATTGGGAATGATATATTCTGATAGTATGATCTAGCCATAATAGATTAGGCAAGGAGCAAGGGATATTATTGTAGTCCTGATTTTATTCCCCAGGTAATTAAAATCGTATGCTATATACAAGATATGGTATACACAGTCCACTTGCATCTGCATAAGTCTGTTGGTGAAGACTTCGAATTGAAAACTGGAAGTGGATCAGGGAAAGTCGACGTTTTGCTGAACAAACAGGAGACAGGGGTACGGTGGAGTTCGGTGGGAAAGCCTCTCGAGAGGAATGGGGAACATGTCATTTCAAAGGACAGAGAGGTGAGAGTGAGAGGTGATTTTATTGTATATTTTATATATTAAGTAATGTTATTATTGTATACTTTATTTATTGAGTATTGTCATTGTTGTATTTTTAATTTATTAAGTATTATTATTGTATATTTTATTTATTTAGTATTTATTTAGTATTGAGGCTGAAAGAGTGTACACAAACCTTTTTGAAAGCTATGCCTTATTCCAGGGCATTTTCAAATTTGAAAATTTATAAGTAATTAATGTTGAATAGTTTATACATATATTTGTATAGATTTGAATTCCTCACTTTAACATGAAGATCGGACAATTTGGATTTAACAGAGTTCTTTTCTTTTCCAGGTCGAGTATCTAGAATGTTCCCTAATCAGCAAAGAAAATGTGACGCATGATACTCGAATGTTTATTGTTGAAGTGCCTAGATATGCATATCTACCAGTGCCTATTGGTTATCACGTTTACTTCAGATTAAAGGGAGAAGGCAAGTAAATCCCATCATTGCTCATTTATTCCCTGAAGAATTACACAGTAGTTAGTCTTTGATTTTGACGTAAAGCACATTTATTTCTTCTAACCACGAACCATTAATCATTATAGTCTGATTGATTTAACACATTTTCATGCACTATTGAATATTTGAATTGACTTGATCAGATCATCTAGTTAAAACTCATCCCGAGTTTACATAATTGTTTTCTTCGCAGATGTGGTAAAGCCCTACACCCCAGTCGCAGCCTCACTGAAAGTTGGCGAGGAGGAAGAAGTTGGAAGGAAGATATATATTTTTATCAAGGTGAGGAGGCGTTAAAGACATGGATGAAATGGCACCAGTTTTTATTGAGAGGGTCATTGTTACTTTGTCAGAAAATATTACTTAGGTTTTTTTTGGCCAAATTCTTCTTCTGAATTGAATAACACTTGCAGATTAGGTAAGATTACACAATACCCCACAGTATATATTAAAAAAAAAATCAGACATTGCTGTTTACAATCTATGCTTATTTATGCTAAATAAATGTAATTTAGCTAAAACTTGGATAAAGTTTTATTGGAAACTTTTATTCAGATTACCTAAAAAATATGTTTGAAATAGTGGATCAGAAAATATTATGTATAAACTTTTCTGCATATATTAATTTAAGTTTTTTTGTAAGTGTATTACTGCTATGTTTCCATTTACTAAAAATCAATTTTTGTGTTTTTTAGTGTATGGAACACAAGGGAAGTAAATAAAGAGCTTGTGCTGATGAGAAACAAAAATTAGGCTATTATAGTTGTTATTGGTATTAATATCATTATTGTTCTTGTTATTGTTGTTGTTATTATTATTATTATGGATATTGTTATTTTTATTATTATTATTATTATTTTTATTATTATTATTATTATTATTATTATTATTATTATTATTATTTTTGTTATTATTGTTATTATTAATATCATCAATATTATCAATAACATGATTATTTTCATTTAAATTATCCATATTCAATTTGTTGTATTATCATAGAAAATATTTCTTTGTGGTATATTCTAGAAAAACTGTCAACATTACTGTGTATGCACAAACATTAATGCAACTGATGTATGTTTTCAGATTTACGAGGGAGGAGCATTAACGCCGGCCCTTGACAAACTTCCAGTTGGATCTAGCGTAGAAGTAAGCTTTCCAGAGGGGACGTTTACCCTAGACAAGCTAACGGCAGCCACGGTCACTGCCACAGATGTTGTGCTTCTGGCCGCCGGGACAGGGATTACTCCAATGATAAGAGTAATGCTAGCTGCACTTCAGAATGAAAAGTAAGGTTATCAGAAGTTTGTTTTTCGTCATGTTTTTGTAGTTCAGGTTGGGGTATTTTCTAATGGATGAGATGGAGAAGGAAATTATGTATTGATTAAGAGTAACAGATAAGTATTTATCACCGTATGATGACTGGATTTAGGGGAAGCGTTGTACTAGTTTCTTAGACACTCGTCACGTTGCTCATATGTACCTTTTTGATGCTCGACTATGCTAAACTCGGACAGCATTCCACAAAGGAAATTATGAGCAGATAAATTTACTTGTAACTACCTTTTCACTTTTTCATGAGTATTTCAAAAAGTAGACGGTAATGTCACGTGAAATTATTAATAGAGAAATGTGTTTGTGTGTTTTAACTTGTATGTGAATGTTTTGAAGAAAAGATTTTGTGTGTTTAGATGTTATCATTGTTATTTATTATTATTACTATTATTATTATTATTATTATTATTATTATTATTATTATTGTTATTATTATTTTATTTCCTTGCAGGAGAGTTCACCTCATTCTCTTTAATAAAACAGAGGATGATATTCCATGGAGAGAGAACCTAAACACATTACTTACAGATCACTCGAGTTTATTAAAGGTTAGTGGGTATTAGAATAGATTTTTTGGTGTATAATGTTATAGATTTGCTAAATACAAATCTGAGGCTCTCTGCCATTGATGGAGTCATGCATATTCAAGTAAAAAAAAAAAAAGAAAGGAGAAATATATATATATATTTTTTTCTCATTTTAACCCAATGCCGCCAGGGAATTTTTTTAAAAAATGGGGAATATGCTGTGCCTATTTTCTGTATTTTTTTGTGAAATGTCTGCCCATACATGGCTCTGCTAGTGCTTAGCCACAAAGGAGTCAATTAGTAGACCTTGTGACCGTACCTGATTTGAATTGACGGGAAAAACGTATTTTTTACTAGTGCTATGAATATCGATGATGTTATTTTTATTATAAACATTATGATTATTATAATGTTTTTTAATATTAATAACAGCAAAATAAGATAACGTAAAATATTTCGTAAATCAAAGAAAAGGGTGAACAGGCTCCTAACTGGCTCATTGGTGACTTAGTACAAGTATAGCCATCTATGTGTAAAAACAATCAAACAAGTACTAACAGTGGGCATAGCACATGTCTACCCGTCGTACCCTCGGCAAGGGGTTAATAAAGCTTGATTTTTATGAATGTCTTCTACTCTTGTATCTTTCCTTATTGCAGGTCACCCATGTATTGTCAAAGGCTGATGACTCTTGGTCCGGCTTGAGAGGTCACATCAGACGGGAACTTTTGGAGGATTTGCTACCAAAGAGAGACGATGGACATATAGTGCATTTATGTGTCTGCGGACCAACAGTATTCACTAAATTAGCTGTTAAGTAAGTTGCTGAATTGTTGTGTTTTGAGGGATGCTAGCTAATTTTTTTTATATGGATTCTGGTATTTTCTTGGAGGTTGGTTTCTAAAACAGATCTTGGGCATTTGCAATTTGTGTCTGTCTTCTTTTTTCAATTCGTTTTTGTCTTTATCTTCATCTTCTTCTTCATCCTTATCCTCACCCTGTTCTTTTTCCTCTTTTCATCTTCTTCTTCTTCTTCTTCTTCAATTTTTTTTCTTTTACAGAAAATTAAATGATATTGTGACATAGTATGTGTTATATATATTCATATTGGACTAAAAAAGTAACATACATAATTATCAAGCATTTTACTCATTCCCGTGTGTTTCTGTATTTCAGCTTGTTTAAGGAAATTGGCTACAGTGAAGGAAATTACCATGCATTCCTTGGATAACAGAATGACCTTGTGATACCCTTTATGAAGTGATGTACCATCGCGCAGTTTAAAGAAACCGCTTCAAATACATTTAGATGTACGACCCACCACCACACACACCTAATTGTAATCCAGCGTAAGCATTAAAGAGTGTGATTAAATTCCTTCCTTGCCAAAGCATCGATTTGGTAACACACTGTGTGAACTCAGGAAGTATATATCCGCTGAAGAGAAGTTGATGAATTCGATTCCTGTTGCAAGGCGTTTCTACAGCTTGGAAAACTTGGTTGTAGAAATTAATTATTCGTGTTCTAGTCTGTGAAGAGACTTTGAATCTGTTCTCTGGGACAAAATATTATAAAACAATAATTTAACAGTTTTATCTGCAGTGGACTGTAATTTGATTGGAGAACCAAACAT
>NC_061825.1:5733409-5735909 GCF_019202785.1 Penaeus chinensis
ATAGTAATAACCACCATCATAATCATTATTATCATATTTATTATAATTTTTGTATCTGCGACGGAAGTAAATTATATATAGACCGTACCCTCACATATAAAAAAGGACTACGGTGCCAAAATAAATATATAAATTAATCATAACTGAAAATATCACAGCATGAGGCATTTACACGATCACAAAATAACACCAATATATCAGAGTATTATAAATACGTTTTAATGAGAGTCAAACACAACAGTTTATGACCAAACATAAAGAGAACATTATATCATAGTCTGAAAATGTCAAACACAATAGTTTACGACCAAAGCTAAAGAGACGGAAAAAAAGACAATTATAGTATATTTACAATCATCAAACACAACAATTTACAACCAAAGCTAAAGAGACATAAAAAAAAAAAAAAAAAAAAAAAACACGTATCCATAAGTGAAGACAGAGCCTTAGTATCAAAATGATAAGAATGTATAACAAGTATTTATTACGAGTGAGGATGTGTCAATTTTTTTTTTTTTTTCTTTTTCGCGAGTGGTCCTGTGTGTTGGCAAAGATATCTGAGATAAAGTAAAGGTAAGATAAAGGTAAAGGTATCTGAGATTACGTAAAGATAAAGATAAAGGCAAAGATATCTGACATAAAGTAAAGATAAGAGAAAGGTAAAGATATCTGAGATAAAGTAAAGATAAGATAAAGGTAAAGGTATCTCAGATTACGTAAAGATAAAGATAAAGGCAAAGATATCTGACATAAAGTAAAGATAAGAGAAAGGTAAAGATATCTGAGATAAAGTAAAGATAAGATAAAGGTAAAGGTATCTCAGATTACGTAAAGATAAAGATAAAGGCAAAGATATCTGAGATAAAGTAAAGATAAGATAAAGGTAAATATATCTGAGATAAAGTAAAGATAAGAGAAAGGTAAAGGTATCTGAGATTACGTAAAGATAAAGATAAAGGCAAAGATATCTGAGATAAAGTAAAGATAAGATAAAGGTAAATATATCTGAGATAAAGTAAAGATAAGATAAAGGTAAATATATCTGAGATAAAGTAAAGATAAGAGAAAGGTAAAGAGATCTGAGATAAAGTAAAGTTAAAGGTAAAGATATCTGAGATAAAGTAAAGATAAAGGCAAAGATATCTGAGAGAAAATAAAGATAAGATAAAGGTAAATATATCTGAGAGAAAATAAAGATAAGAGAAAAGTAAAGAGATCTGAGATAAAGTAAAGATAAGAGAAAGGTAAAGATATCTCAGAGAAAATAAATATAAAGAAAAAGGTAAAAATATCTGAGATAAGATAAAGATAAAGATAAGGTAAAGATATCTGAGAGAAAGTAAAGATAGAGATGAAGGTAAAGATATCTTAGTTAAAGTAAAGATAAAGATAGAGGTAAAAATATCCAAGAAAAATTTAAGATAAAGATATATAAAGATATAGGAGAGAAAATACAAATAAAGTTAAAGGTAAAGATTTTTTTTTCTCTTATGTTCCTTATGTGAATATTACATATTTTCTTTTTTTTTCTTACTATTGACATTATAATCAAATTATCAACAGCAATTAAAAAATCAAGGAAAAGGGGTAGTGATTATTATGATAAAAGCGATGCTAATGATAATGATTATTAGAATACTGATAGCGATGATAATAATAATAATTATGAGAACAGTTATGACGATGATAATGATGATAATAACGTTTGTAAGGATAATGATAATGACAATGATGATGATAATGATCGTGATAATGTTGATGAGGATGGTAATAAAAAGTAATAGCGATAATGATATTGACAGTGATGATAACAATAAAGATGAAGATAATAATAATGATAATGATTACAACAATGATGATAAATATATGGATAGTAATACTAATGACAGAGATAGTGAAAACGAGGACAACTGTACGTACAAACTACCATTATCTTTAGTATCATCATCAATGTTATTATTGTTATTATTATATCCTTATTTTTACTATTATCGTTATTATTGTTATCATTATCATTGTTATTAGATCATTATTATCATCATTATTATTATTATTATTACTATTATTAGTTTCATTATTATTATCATTAGTAGCAGTAGTAGTATTATCATTGTCTTTATCATCATTGTCATTATTATTGTTATTATTATAATTTTATTATCATTGACATTATTATTGTTATTATTATTATTATTATTATTATTATTATCATTATTATTATTATTATTATTATTATTATCATTATTATTATTATTATCATTATTATTATTATTATCATTATTATTATTATTATCATCATCATCATCCTCATCATCATAATTATCATCAATATTATTATTGTTATCATTATCATTATCACTATTATTATCATTATTATAATTATCATTATTTTCATTATGCATTATTATTGTTATTGCTAATATCATTATTATCATTTTCGTTTTTGTTGTCATTTAGTATTACTGTTACTGTTATTACTATTATCGTTATCATTATTATG
>NC_061825.1:5740909-5748409 GCF_019202785.1 Penaeus chinensis
CGACAGAGACAAAGAGCATATATTGAGAGCGATTTGAGAAGGAGAGACAGAGACAGAGACAGAGACAAAGACAGAGACAGAGAGACAGAGACAGAGTAAGAGAGCGAGAGAGAGAGAGAGAGACAGAGACAGAGTAAGAGAGCGAGAGAGAGAGAGAGACAGAGACAGAGTAAGAGAGCGAGAGAGAGATAGGCCTGCTTGTACTGCAGACAGCTAACCAGGATGATCTCGGCACAACTGCAGAGATCACGTATCGTTTATTCTTTCATTCCTCTCCATTCCCGGATTATCCTTGCCTTCTCATGCTACCCAATCCTTCTCCAGTGTTCCCTTCATCCTCTACGTTATGTTCCTTTACCGTTTTATCCTTAATTATCTTAATAACACCCATTTCATCACAATTCTCCCTTTGCAATATCTTCCATCTCCCTTTCTTACCAAAATAAAATGTTTATGTTTACTTTGTTGTATATGATTCAGTATATGAATATATGATATACACTTCGGAATATATAAATATAATATAAATTTCAGTATATATATAATATAAATTTCAGTATATATATATATATATATTTTTTTTTTTTTTCACTGCAGGAACTCCGTTTATTTCACTGCACTTTCCTGTTATGCTTCTTCGTGTTAATCTTTCTTGCTGTTTTACATAACCTTCTGGTCTCATGTTGATATTTATTCTTTTATTCCTATGGATCTTCTTCTTTTTTCTTGTTCTTCATTTCTCCGTTTTCTTCCTTATCATCTCTTCTCTTCTCTCCTCATCTCTTTCTCTGTCTCTCTCGTTTTCTTTCTCCTTTTCTCCTCTTCCTTTTCTTTTCCTTCTTCTTCTTCTCCTTCTCTCTTTTTCTTCTTTTTCTCTTTCATTTTCTTCATCTTTCTCCTCCTCCTCATCTTCTCCCATATATATATATATATATATATATATATATATATATATATATATAAATATATACATTTAAATACACACACACACACACAGATACACACACACACACACATATATATATATATATATATATATATATATATATATATATGTATGTATGTATGTATGTATATGTCTATATCTGTGTGTGTGTGGACTACATCTATGTATATATGAGTGTGCATGTGTATGTCTATACACACCTGCACCCACATCCAACCCACCCGCGTACATACAGCCTCTCCCTTCCTCCTCAGTGGCGCCGGGAAGTCAACGCTCATGAACGCCCTCGCCCACCGCACACCAGGGGGCGTTGTGGTTGACGGCGAGATCATGGTGAACGGACATCGAGCCAACCGGAGTATGAATTCACTGTCCGGTTATGTCCACCAAGATGACCTGTTCGTGGGGTCTCTTACCGTCAGGGAACACCTCCTCTTCAATGTTCGTGCTGGTTTGTTTTTCGTTGTTATGGGTGGTTGTGTGTGTGTGTGTGTGTGTGTGTGTGTGTGTGTGTGTGTGTGTGTGTGTGTGTCTGTGTGTGTGTCTCTGTGTGTGTGTGTGTGTGTGTGTGTGTGTGTGTGTGTGTGTGTGTGTGTGTGTCTGTGTGTGTGTGTGTGTCTGTGTGTGTGTGTGTCTGTGTGTGTGTGTGTGTCTGTGTGTGTGTGTGTGTGTGTGTGTGTCTGTGTGTGTGTGTGTGTGTGTGTGTGTGTGTGTGTTTGTGTGTGTGTGTGTGTGTCTGTGTGTGTGTGTGTCTGTGTGTGTGTGTGTGTCTGTGTGTGTGTGTGTGTGTGTGTGTGTGTGTGTGTGTGTGTGTGTCTGTGTGTGTGTGTGTGTGTCTGTGTGTGTGTGTGTCTGTGTGTGTGTGTGTGTCTGTGTGTGTGTGTGTGTGTGTGTGTGTGTGTGTGTGTGTGTGTGTGTGTGTGTGTGTTTGGGTGGATGAGGAGGTAGGTGGTTGCTCAGTGTGTGTGTGTGTGCTTGGTTCGTTAGTGGGATTTTGCATTGGGTTTCAATTCGGAAAATATTTTCATGTAAACAAAAAAACAAAACAAAAAAAATCATAAACATTTTCGAATCCGTATTGTGACAACCCCATCCCGTCCTAAATCCAACGCCTAACTACCATGGATACATACTACCAACTAACCATCAGCCAAAACACCTGATTACAACCAAAGACCAAACACACGCACACACTTAACCCCCTTCAAAACACACACAGGCGCGTCTCCGAATGGACCGCCGCACGACCAGGGCTGAGCGCGAGGGCAGAGTCGCTGAGATGATCAAGGAACTCGGGCTGAAGAGGGTGCAGAACAACCGCATTGGCGTCCCGGGAACAGACAAGTCCTTGTCGGGAGGAGAGAGGAAGAGGCTCGCTTTCGCCACGGAGGTGAGGATCCGAAGGGCTTCTGGGAAAGGCCACTGTTTGGGGATTTTTAAAATATGTTTTTCTTGTTCGTGATCTTATTTTTTTGGGGTATTTTTTGTTTGGTTGGTCATTTGTATAGTTATCTGTTCATGTGTTTATTGATTTCTCTTTTTATTGAATTATTGATTATTCAGTTGATTATTTTATTCAATGTATTTATTAAAATTATTCATTTATTTATTAATCTTCATTTACATAGTTATTTATCTATTTCTTTGTCTCCATTTCTATATATTTGCCGCAGATAGTATATCAGAATTCCAGCTCAATATCCAATAATTTTAGCTTTAACCCCGTCTCCCCCCCCCTCCGCCTCCGCCATCCTGCCACAGATCCTGACCGACCCCCCCATGCTTTTCTGCGACGAGCCCACCACAGGCTTAGACTCCTACAACGCCAAGAAGCTGGTCAGGATGATGAAGGAAATGGCGGCTCGAGGGAAGACCATCCTGTGCACCATCCACCAGCCTTCCACCGAAGTCTTCATGATGTTCGATAAGCTGCTCCTGCTGTCTGAGGGGCGCTTGGCTTACATGGGGTCCTCGTCAGGGGCTCTGGAGTTCCTCGATGGGTGAGTCCGAAGGAGGGAGCTGGCTCGGGTGCCTTGGTTTGTTTTACATTGAGGAGGAGGTGAGAGGGAGTGGTCTGTGTTGAAGATGAGGGGAATATATTGCGTTGATTTGTATTGTATAAAACGGGAGGAAAAAGAGAGGGGTTGTTGATATGTATTTTGGAAAAAAAGAGGTTGTGATAACTTTGATTAAGAAATGTTTTTTTTCTACTCTCCCTCTTTCTTCCGTTTGCCTATCTCCTCTTTCTATCCCGAATGCCTGTCTACCCTCTACTCTTTCAAACCCACCGGCCCTCTACTCCAGCCTAGGTCACAAGTGTCCCGCGACCTTCAACCCAGCTGATTTCTACATCCACACGCTAGCTGTCCAGCCGGGTCACGAACTCAGGTCTCGAGAGCGGATCAAGCGCATCTGTGACAACTTCGCCGTCTCAGCCTACGCGAAGGATATTGACATCAGCATCCAGTACCAGGATAACATGAGTCTGCAGTACACGGATAGGGGGGTGAGGCCGTGTTTTCCTTTCGGGTGTTATGGGAGGAAGTGGGGAGGAAGTGGGGGGAGTAGTTGGGGAAGATTTGGGAAGGAAGTAAGGAAGAATTGGGGAGGAGTTGAGGGGGAGTTGGGAGGAAGTGGGGAGGAATTGCGGGGACGTGGGGAGTAGTTGGAGAGGAAATTGGGAGGAATAGTGGGGAAGTGGGGAGGAATTGCGGGGACGTGGGGAGTAGTTGGAGAGGAAATTGGGAGGAATAGTGGGGAACTGGGGAGGAATTGGGGAAGATTGAGAGAGAGAGGTTCGTGTGCAATTAGGGTTTAATTAAGGTGAAGTGTTCGTATATTGCACGAGTTTCATTGAGGAAAAATGGTCTCACATTCCACAGGTGTAATTGGGAAGAAATTAAGGAGGGATGTTCATATGTGTCATGGGTGTCATTAGGGATTAATTAGGGAGGAATGCTCACAGATTCCCCGGATGTAATTAGGAAGAAGTTGGTGAAGAATGTTCAGATATCCCACGGGGTGTATTTAAGAAACCTTCATAAAATCCACGGGTGTCCTGATAGAGAAAAAGTCTATCATTAATATATTCCACGATCGATTGGACCTTATGAACCGACTGTGGACTTCATAAGTATCTTTTCACTGAATTCCTCTCAATCTATCGAGTTTTCAGTCACGTGAGAGAATAAAGGTCGGTATCACCCCCCCCCCCCCCTCCCCTTCCCCACGATATGATGTCAGTAGGTGAAATAACACGCCTTTCATAAAGTCATAATTCTAGGCCTTAATATTATTAGTATAATTAAAGTGTTCATATAATCCATCTCAGGATCGGTTGCAAGATTATATTAAGTGTGATTCGGATTAGTGATGCAGAGGAATACTTATCGTTTATTCATTTATTAATCCTTAATTACGATTGGGAATATTTCATTTTATTATGTCATTCATATTGTTATTTTTTAATTTCTTCGTACGTTTTTCATTCATATATTGCGATAACCTGGTAAGAATATTTTTATTGTACATGAATTATTCCTAGCGTAAAAAAAAAACAGACAAAAATTTCCCTTACTAATTCTCTATCAACATTGCATAGCATTTCCGTCCCTGCAACACATACCTCAGTCATAATGATTTAAGTTAATTAGCGATTTCTCCGGCGCTAATGGACCGCTCGCACTTGCTGATCGAAATGCGAAATAGTTATAGATTTTTAAAAATATTTGTTTGGAGTCTCGGTTGATCTGTTTTATGTTGCAATTGCAGAAAACGACCTCATACAGCGGGAATGGATCTTCTGGTCAGTCTAGCACGGTGAGTTTATGAATATTGTGATATACTTGCATCTGTCTATCTATCTACCTTTCTATCTATCTATCTATTTATGTATGTATGTATGTATATATGTATGTATGTATGTATGTATGTATGTATGTATGTATGTATGTATGTATGTATGTATATGTTTCCATATCTATCTATCTGTCTCTATCTCTATCTATTTATCTATCTATACACACACACACACACACACACACGCACACACACACACACACACACACACACACACACACACACACACACACACACACACACACACACACACACACACACACATGACTATCTACCTACCTACCTATATAAACACGTACAAACACGCGGTATATGTACCTAAAACAAGCTAATAAGTGACCCCATTTTTAGGACTACAGAAAAATATCTTGTTAGTGTTAATTTTGTTTTTCTTTTTTCTAGGAATCTGTACTCAACATCGTGAGAAATGTACCGTGAGTAATCTCTGTTGTTTTTTTTCTTTTTAAATCCATCTTTTATCTATTTATTCATTTAAATGTATATATCTTTATATATATATTGTTTTGTTTCTATCATTTTCTTTTCTTTTTTCTTTTATTTTATTTGTTTCATTCTCTACTTTGATTTTTAATAATTATTCATTCATATTTCTTCATTTATCGCTTTTGCTTATCTATTAAATTTACTGATTTTTATTATCTTCTAGTCCTTCATTTATTTAATGATTTACGCCCGTCGGCATGTATGAGATCCTATTACTTCAAAATCAATACTGAATAAATAACGACACTAAAAACGCTAATAGGAGTGACCGTAACAATAAATTCAACAAAAAAATAATCAGTAACGACAAAATATTTAAGAAATGACGAGAAATATGATAAGAGTATTAATAAAAAAGACGAGTGATTAAGCCTTACCTTCGCCTTCCAGCAAAGTTCCGAACTGGTGGGTGCAGCTGTACTGGCTCACGTGGAGGGCCCTCCTGGACTCCTACAGGAACCCGAGCATTCATGGAATAAGGATTCTGCAGAAGATTGTAAGTGGTTTGAGATTTTGTGGGAGGTGAGAGAGAGAAGGGGGGAAGGGAGAGGGAGGGAGAGGGAGGGAGAGAGAGGGAGAGAGAGGGGAAAGGAGAGAAGGAGGGAGGGAGGGAGAGGGAAGGAGAGGAAGGGAGAGGGAGAGGAAGGGAAAGGGAGAGGGAGAGGGAGAGAAGGAGGGAGGGAGGGAGTGGGGGAGGGAGATAAGGAGGGAGAGGGAGAGCAGGAGGGAGGGAGAGGGAGGGAGAGGGAGGGGGAGAAGGAGGGAGAGGGAGAGCAGGAGGGAGGGAGAGGGAGGAGGAGAAGGAGGGAGAGCAGGAGGGAGGGAGAGGGAGGGGGAGAATAGGAGAGAAGGAGAGAGAGAAGAAGGGAGAGAGGGAGGAGAACAGGAGAGAAGAACAGAATAAGGGAGATAGAAAAGAAAACAAAGGAAACAACCATAAAAGACAAACCAAATCCCCCCTCCCTCCCCCATCCCCCAACACACACACAAACCTTAACCCCCCCTCCTCCTTTCTCCCTCACAGCTGATGGCCCTGCTCATCGGCGTCTGCTACACCAACACGTACCTCAACCAGCAAGGCATTCAGGACATCGAGGGCGTCCTGTTCATCTTCATCACGGAGAACACGTTCCCCTCCATCTACGCCGTGCTCAACATCTTCCCCTTGGAGCTTCCCCTCTTCCTCAGGGAGTATCGAAACGGGATTTACAGGTCGGATACGTACTACATGGCTAAGATGTTCTCCATGGTGAGTTTTCAGCTTGTGTGCTCTTTTTTTTCTTTTCTTTTCTTTTATCTATTTTTATTTTGTTTCTGTTTTTCTTTTCTGGTTTGGTTCTTGATTTTTGGATCTTTTTTTGTTTTTGTTTTGTTTTCTTCTGTTTTGTTTCTTATTTTTACATTTGTTTCTGTTTTCTTGTTTTGTTTCTTATTTTTTGGATCTTTTTGTGTGTTTTTTTCATTAATTTTCTGTTTTTCTTTTTCTCATGTTTTGTTTCTTATTTTTTTGCTCTTTTTTGTTTTTTCATTTTCTTTTTCGTCTGGTTTATTTTTTTGGCTCCTTTTTATGTGTTTTCTTTTGTCTGTTTGTTTCTTGTTGTTTTGTTTGTTCTGTGTTAATCTCTTAATGTTTGTTTGTTTGTTTTTCTCTATCTTTTATTGTCCTTTTCGTCTTTGGTTTCTCATTGTTTTATTCTGTATTTTTTAATCTCATATTACTTATTTCCTGTTTTTGTTTTTTTTACTGTTTTTCTCTGTTTATTCCTTGGTATTTTTAAATCACTCATTGTTTATTTTAGTTACAGTCAGTTTACATTAAATGCTTCTGAAACTTCAATGTCTTCTGTCTCAGTGGAATTTAAATAATCATATTATTAGTAACTAAATCATTATCATTATGTTATCAGCCACAAATTCACCCTTATAATCACTTACTAAATTACTATTATCTTGTCACTTACTAATTCATCATTTACCATTTCATTATCACTGATTAAATCGCCATTATATTATCAGACATGGAATAATCATCATTTTATTGTCACTCACTAAATGACCGTTGCATTATGACTCACTAAATATATCATATTATCACTAAATCGTCAGTCACTGACTCATTACCATAGCATTATTATTCACAGAAATCATCACTTTTATATTGCCTGCCGCTGACTCATCACCATAGCATTATT
>NC_061825.1:5760909-5773409 GCF_019202785.1 Penaeus chinensis
TCTCTTTGACTGTGACGATAATGTGCTTCGTTCATATTCGTTTCTAAGTTGTTTTTTTGTTTTGTTTTGTGCAATGAGCGTTGTGCATTAGAGGTGGTACGAGTAGATTACTTGATATAGTTTACACAAAGGATGATGCTATAATTATGCAGTGTTTAAGAATGAGAATGTGTGTGTGTGTGTGTGTGTGTGTGTGTGTGTGTGTGTGTGTGTGTGTGTGTGTGTGTGTTTGCGCGTTGCTTGGGATGGGAATTTGTGTGCGTGTGATTGTGTCTTTCAGTGTACGTGTATGTTTGCATGTTTGCGTGGGATGGGAATGTGTGTGTGTGTCAATGTGTCTTTATATTTGCGTGTTTGCGTGCCCGAGCAGGTGCAAGCATGCGCGATCTATTTACCTATATGTCTATCCTTACCACCTGCCTTGCGTTGACTCACTAGTTCCTTGTTAAATCTTCTAGAGGACTTGAGGTAACACACAGAGACGATGATAAGGTAATTATCAATTATGATAGCAAGGAGAATCATAATGACGATGGTAATGATGATAATGATTATTATCACTACGATGAAAATAAGCATGGAAATAATTACCATGTTAATGATAGTTGTAATCAGGGTAATGAAAACAAGAATGTTAAGAATAGTGATAATAATACCATCGATGATAATATCAGTACTAAATTACGCTATTAACCATCTATTTTCCATAAGTCTATATATATATATATTAGGATTTTTTTCGGTACTCTCTACTGTCTTTCCTTAAACTAAGAAAATTTAAAAACCTATCTCACCGCCCTTTAACTTACCTCACCAGCGCAAGGAAAGACGGAAAGTGTGGGAAATGAGTGAAGATGATGATGGTGAAAGAAAGAATATGAGTGAAGATGATGATGATGAAAGAAAAAAAATAAGTGAAGATAATGATGATGAAAGAAAGAAAATGAGTGAAGATGATGAAAGAAAGAAAATGAGAGATGATGAAGATGAAAACGAGAGATGACTGAGTATGTGGTAATAAGCGCCATTCACATCAGCCAGTTATATTCATTTCCGAACGTCAAGTAAATATTGACCTAGACACTCACCTTTAGGAAGATTCACGGGCGGGCAAACACCTTGACGGGCGAGAGGTGACAGCTTCGGGTCACCTAATGAGGCTGAATCACCTGTTAGGCGGCAATTAATGAGTGTGTTTGGTTTAGCTTCGCGAGATTGTAGATATTGGGATGTTGAGGAGAGACACCTAGGTAAATAGATCACACATGCTTCCACTTACTCGGGCACGCGAACACGCAAACATACACGTACACGCAATGACACGCACGCACACACACACGCACACGCACGCACGCACACCTACTAACACACACAAACACACACACACACAAACACACACTCAAATATAAGGGAAAATCCATATCGTTTTAAACAACCTTTTTCCCACGTTCCATATTCGCTTACTATACTCCTAAAAAATAATATTCTTCTTCTCGGAACACTAATTTGGGAAAGGAATTGGAAAGATAATGTTCGAAAATATGTGGCATTCAATTTTATCTCTCTAACACACACGTCGACAGAAGAAAGAAAATAAGTACTTATATATGAAGATCGTAAAAATTCGCGTGATTTGAGACGATTCGAAATTCAAAGTGTTTCGAGCCAAGTGTTTCAGATAAATAGCGCTTTGAGCTTCGCGAAAATTAGAGAACTTCGCTTGCTATTTATCTAAAGCTCCGGAAATATCTGTTCAAATTTCTAAGGTTATTTTGTGCATGTAAACGAAAAAAAGAAGAACATACTGATAATGATTACATATATTTTTTGCTAAATAACCGACAGGAAATAAGATTTATAATGGTAATAATTATTATGATGTAATAATTAGCTGTAATCAATATCCCTAAAGGATGTTCATATAGAAATTAATATTTTTTGTATGGTATCTTTACATCATTCGTCTCTGAGAATCTCATGTCTGAATCCCTTGTTGTATTGACTTCAGTTACTCTTGTATACTTTTGTAATATTTATCAATTTGCCTGTGCATCTGCTTTCTTTTATTCTTACAATTATCTGCATTTATTCATTCTGATGCAGGTATGTCTGTCTGCCTGTCTGTCTATCAGTCAGGCTGTCTGTGCGTCTGTGTGCCTGTTTCTCTCTCTCTCTCTCTCTCTCTCTCTCTCTCTCTCTCTCTCTCTCTCTCTCTCTCTCTCTCTCTCTCCCTCTTTTTTTTCCCTCTCTCTCTCTTTCTTTCTCTCTCTCTCTCTCTCCCTCTTTTCTCTTTCTCTCTCTCTCTCTATATATACATATATGTATATATATGTATATATATGTATATATATGTATATATATGTATATATATGTATATATATGTATATAAATGTATATATATGTGTATATATCCATCTATAACGATTGATATCTACTCATAACCATATCTAACAGTCTATATATATTTCCATACATACATTTAATCCATCTGCTTTTCTATAAGTCTATCCATGTATATCTACTTCGCAATTCAACATTTTATCTATTCATGTATCTCTGTCAACTTACTTGTCTATGTATCAATGGAAATTTGTCTTACCTCACTCTTACCGCAGTAGTTTAGTCTAGTCCTTTATTTACCACCCTGGCTAACTGCACAGGCGTGGGGAAGCTGTGGTACATTTAATGCATGGTCATAACATTACATAGTGGTATTACATTTGAATTTTAGCCTATAACATTATTATGAGTACTTTATCAGTTTCAGGAAAGGAACAATTGCACAGTCCTTTATCCACTCATCTGCCGGCAACACGCGAAATGTTCATAAATTATCCGCAGACTTTCACGGGCTTCCGTCTAGGCCGTTAGGAAGTACTTATAATAATTAAGTTGATGGTGATGATAATGATGATGATGATGATGATGATGATGATGAAGGTGATAATTGTATTGATGATGAAGATAAAGATGATGTTAATGATGGTGATTATGATGATAATAATGATGATAGTGATATTAATGATGGTAATAATGTAATGATCTTGATTATGATAATAATGACAATAATAATAATGGTAATAACGATATACAATAATATAACAATAATAATTATAATAACAATGATAACGATCAATGGCGGTGGAAATAATAACAATAATGATAATTGCATTAGATCAATAATGATTATCTCTTTCGCGAAGTGAAAGAGTGAGAGAGAGGGAAATGGATAGACATATAGATAGAGTGATAGACAGATATATAGCCAAACAGACAGATAAACATACAGGAAATGAGAGAAAGAGAGAAATATATATATATATATGTACATACAAACATATATGTATATATGTATATATATACATATATATATATATAAATATATATATATATATATACATATATGATTTTATCCTGTATCATAAACTAAAATCTACACTACTTTCGATCACAATAAAGTGAGCGACGAAGATGAAACAACAAATAATCGTAAAATAAACTTATATTACTAAGGAAAAAGAAATATCAAAGCGAAATATTAAATAAATGAATAGATAAATGATAAACAAATTAAAAGGAATATTCAGAAAGGTAGACAGATGAAATAATAATGATAAAAAAAAAAAATATTAAGACAAATAAAAAGGTTTCTATCAAGTAATATTGCAAATTATGAAATTATGAGCTCATGTTTCGCGGATTATTTTATACATGTCTACGAAATATTAATTCAGTTATTCAATTAATTCGATCATCGAAATATTTAGTATCATTATTCTACGAAATATCAATTAATTTCGATAATTCTACGGAATGTCAAATCAATATCATTATTCTACGAAATATCAATTAATTTCGATAATTCTACGAAGTATCTATTCCAGATAATTAGTCTATGAAATATCAGTTCAGTATAATTAATCTGTGATGTTTTCTACGAAATATTAATAAATACAATTCATCTAGATGTATTCACGATAATAATTCTACGAAATATTAATTAAGTACAAATATTCTACGTAATGTGATTTCAATGCGATCATTCTACCAAAACATTAATTCAGGATAACCAGCCACTCAGCGAAACGTATATTCAGTATACAAATATCTATTCAACGTCATTAGTCTACGTAATAATTATTAAATACGATCATTCAGTAAAGTCTAATCACTGTCATTATTCTACGAAATAATTATTCATTACGATAATTCAACAATATTTATTCACTGTCATTATTCTACGAAATCTATTCACTGTCACTATTCTACGAAATCTATTTAAATGTCATTATTATACGAAATCTATTCACTGTTATTATTCTACGAAATCAATTCACTGTCACTATTCTACGAAATCTATTCACTGTCATTATTCTACGAAATCTATTCACTGTCACTATTCTACGAAATCTATTCACTGTCACTATTCTACGAAATCTATTTAAATGTCATTATTATACGAAATCTATTCACTGTTATTATTCTACGAAATCAATTCACTGTCACTATTCTACGAAATCTATTCCCTGTCATTATTCTACGAAATCTATTCACTGTCACTATTCTACGAAATCTATTTAAATGTCATTATTCTACGAAATCTATTCACTGTCACTATTCTACGAAATCTATTTAAATGTCATTATTCTACGAAATCTTTCTTCAGGGCGATACTTCAGCGAAAGTTCCATCTTGGCTCGAACGCTGATTCACGCCGGGTCGTTACAGCGCGTCAACCTCCTTAGCAACTGTACGCCCAGAAAATCCGCGGTCATTTACGTCAACTTTGGCGACGAGATTGACCGTTATTAGATCGAAAAGCGAAGTTCAATTAATTTCTTATTTTTAGAGCCCTTTTTCTTTTTTTTTTCTTTTTTTTTTCTTTTTTTAAGCCTTTAATCTTTTTCTCGAAAGGTTGGCATTAAGTCATAAATTTTGAGGATTTTTTTTTTTTTTTTTTTTTTTTTTTTAAGCATCTGAGGGATAATTTTAAAGGTGTGGGTGATTATGAATAATTATGATGATTGTCGCTGAGGTCACCTTCAAGAAATCTAAAATCTCTCTTCATTTATTTTCTTATTCCTTTTTATCATCTTTATCACCATCGCATCATCGCCATTTTGTTTGTTATTATTGCAATCATTCTAATTTCGATTATTATTGTTACTAATTTTATCATTATCACTGTCATTGCCATTGTAATTATTATTATCATTATCACCACTATCATTATATGTATCATCATCATTATTACTATCATCATCATCATCTCTGATATTATCATTATGTTGTTGTTACTATAGTTATCGTAATTATAATCATCATTAATATTGCTATTGTTTTCATTATTATCATCATTATCATCATCATCATCATCATCATCATCATCATCATTATCATCATTATTTTTACAGCTGTTACTATCATCTTCATCATCATCCTCATCATCATCATCATCATCATCATCATCATTATCATCATTATTTTTACAGCTGTTACTATCATCTTCATCGTTAACACAATACCCTACTGTTATCAATAATAACATCACCAATTTAACATCACTGTCATTGTTATCATCACCATCAGTATAATTATCATTGCCATTGCTACCATGGGCATCGTTATCATTATCATTGACACTGTTATCATGGGCATCATTATAATCATCATTGACCTTTTATTACTGTTATTTATTATTCTTGTTATGATTTTGCAACATTATCACTAGCCTCTATATCTAGGATCTATTTCTAGCAAATGACACAACACCTACGCAGACACATACAATTATTGATGTGCTTATTAACCTGTCTAATTATCTATCATCAAATATTTCTTTATCTATTTAACTATTTATCTATAATCATATATTTCATTATTAATTTATCTGTCAATTTATCAAAATATCCGTCTTTATTCGTTCGTTTATTTACTTATTCACTTATTTGCTCTCTCTCTCTCTCTCTCTCTCTCTCTCTCTCTCTCTCTCTCTCTCTCTCTCTCTCTCTCTCTCTCTCTCTCTCTGTCTCTCTCGCTTTCTCTCTCTCTCTCTCTCTCTCTCTCTCTCTCTCTCTCTCTCTCTCTCTCTCTCTCTCTCTCTCTCTCGCTTTCTCTCTCTCTCTCTCTCTCTCTCTCTCTCTCTCTCTCTCTCTCTCTCTATCTATCTATCTCTCTCTTTATCTGTTATCATATATTTCTCTAACCAAATCAACTCCTCTGTTATCTCATATTTCTTTATCCATCTGTCTATCCATCTATTATCAATTCTTTCTATATTCATCTATTTATCTATCACCACTTCTTTCTATATTCATCTGTTTATCAATCCGTCACCATTTCTTTTTCTATCCATCTATTATCAATTCTTTCTTTATCCATCTATCTATCCATCTATCGTAATTTCTTTCTATCTGTCTATTTTTCCATTTTATCACAATTTCTTTATCTATCCAGCTATCTATCTGTCTATCACCATTTCTTTTTCTATCCATCTATCTATCTATCACCATTTCTTTCTCTATCCATCTATCACCATTTCTTTCTCTATTCAACTATCTATCCATCTATCACCATTTCTTTCTCTATCCATCTATCACCATTTCTTTCTCTAGCTAACTATCTATCCATCTATCACAATTTATTTCCCTATCCATTTATCACCATTTCTTTCTCTATTCAACTATCTATCCATCTATCAACATTTCTTTCTCTATCAATCTATCTATCCATCTATCACCATTTTTTTTCTGTCCATCTATCACCTTTTCTTCCTCTATCTATTTATCACCATTTCTTTCCCTATCCATCTATCACCATTTCTTTCTCCATCCATCTATCACCTTTTCTTCCTCTATCTATCCATCACCATTTATTTATCTATCCATCTATCTATCTATCCATTAGCATTTCTTTCTAAATCCATCTATCTATCTATCCATAAGCATTTCTTTCCCTATCCATCTATCTATTAATTCCATTGTTTATTTCTCCATCCCAGGGCTACTCTCCCATCGGCGTCCTGATAAAAGGGATATAAAGCTTGAAGATTCTCCCTAAGAAAAAGTGGTTTCAACATGACCATCACTTACACGCATAAGGTTTCCGACTGCAAGGGCTTCGGGTCGTTCTGGAGGCTTCTGTTCAGGTAAATAAGTTGATTGAATTCATTGTAGGATTCATGACAGGTTGAGAATATATCTTGGTGGTGGCGTTTGAAGTTTCCGTTCGGGTAAATGAGGAAATTTTATTTTAATTGATTAATAACAGGGTGAGAAGACATCTTGGTGGTTGTAGGTTCTGTTCAGGGAGATTGATTAAATTGATTCATTACGTGATTATATGGCCTGATTCACGTGATTTATAACGGGGGAGACGATATCTAGGTAATGGTATTTGGAGCTGCTGTGATTGATAGCAGGTGATTCAATGGTTTAGCGTAACTGAAGGAACATAGATGACAATAAAAAAAATATTCTTCATTTGCAGTCTCTAATTAAACATCTAATGAATTCTCGCAATGGGTGAGATAAATTGCTTCAATCCTGGAGATGAGTTGCAATCAATATATATCCTTTCTTTTTAATCAAAGTGCAATTTAGGCTTACTGTTTCCCTCACTCCCATGCCCTATGAGTGAAAATCATAGTATTATGATTTTCACACGCTTGTTTTGCCACATGTATTACAGTTCTATTCAATGTATTTTACCGATATATCTAACGTATATTATAGTCATATTAAACATATAGTACATTTACATCAAACATTAAACTGTAGCAACATATATCACATATATATCTAACATTTTATAACCATATCTAACATACATTACAATTACATCCAACAGATATCAGGCATATCTAACATCACACTTACACTCAACACTCAGTCATACTCAAAACACCACACTTACATTGCAGAGATAAAAACAATCATGCCTCTTTTCCCTATCAGATGGAAAGGAAGTCTCTACAAGCTGGTTTGGCCTGACACCCTGGTCTACTGTTTCCTTTATTTCATCTGTTCCATGGTCTATAGATTTGCCCTGGACGATGAACAGAGAAGGTAAGCAAAGGACCTTTTTTGCTTTATATATATATATTTCTTCTGCAATAATATATTTTTTGCTTTGGATGCAAATTTCCGTTTGGTGAGATGATAAAATGGAGTAATGTGTTTATATTTTTTTCTGCAATGAAATATTTTTTACTTGGGATGCAAATTTTCGTTTGGTACGATGATAAAATGGATTAATGTGTTTATATTTTTTCTGCAATAAGATATTTTTGCTTGTGATGCAAATTTCCGTTTGGTAAGATAATAAAATGGGTCAGTGAGATAGGCTGTGTTTATATTATCACTCTTTAAATAGGTCTATGAGAGGGTGAGCCTATAAACAAAAGTATAGATAAACATATTATAGAATAAGCATGTAAATAAAAGTTTAAACATACAGTAAAATAAACATATATATATAAGTATGAATAAACATATTTACAATGGCCAAGTAAATAAAAGTATAAATTAATATACAAATAAAAAAATATATGGTAGAACAAACACAAAAATAAAACATAAATAAACACACAATAAAACAAACAGAAATAAAAACACAAACAAACCCACGTCCAAAAAATAAGCATTATAAATAAAAGGACAAATAAAATATGTAAAAAACACACACACAGGTGAAAACACAAACCCACGAACTCACGAACTCCAGACCCACTTATTGCCTCACGAACTCCAGACCCACTCTTTCCCTCACGAACTCCAGACCCACTCTTTGCCTCACGAACTCCAGACCCACTCTTTGCCTCACGACCTTCCCTTCGCCTCTACAGGATCTTCGAACACCTCTCCCTCTACTGCGACTACTTCAGGAACCTCATCCCCATCTCCTTCGTCCTGGGCTTCTACGTGAGCGTCGTGGTGCAAAGATGGTGGGAGCAGTACCTGTCTATCCCGTGGCCGGACAACTTCGCTCTCTTCTGCTCTTCCTATATCAGTGGCAAGGTCGGTTCTGCAAGGGGGAAGTGGGGAGAGGCTGGGTAGTGGGTGGGTGGGTGGGTGGGTAGTGGGTAATGGGTAGTGGGTGGGTAGTGGATGGGTGGGTAGTGGGTGGGTAGTGGGTGGGTGGATGGGTGGGTAGTGGGTGGGTGGATGGGTAGTGGGTGGGTGGATGGGTGGATGGGTGGGTAATGGGTAGTGGGTGGGTAGTGGGTAGTGGGTAGTGGGTGGGTGAGTGGGTGGGTGGGTGGGTGGGTGGGTGGGTGGGTAGTGGGTAGTGGGTGGATGGATGTATGGGTAGCGGATGGGTGGGTAGTGGGTAGTGTGTGGGTGGATGGGTGGGTGGATACTGGGAATCACTAAGGGGTTAGATGGTATAAGGCTGGATGCTGTGTGGTGTGATTGGGAATCCATTTGATGTGAAAACTGAAATTGAATTTGAGAATTAATTGCGTGGAATGTAATGTAATTAAAGGGAAATTCATGTGATGAGTTTTGAAATTGAAATTGAGAATGAATTCCTTGGAATATTGTGTAATGCGATAGGAATTCATATGATAGGATTTGAAATTTGAACTGAATTGTTTGGAACGTTATGCCATAAAGATTAAATTAAGTGTTGCGAAAATTTATTTGCTTGGAAAATTACGTCATGAGATAGAATTCATGTGATGAGTTTTGAAATTGATATTGAAGTAAGTGGAATATTATATGGTGAGATGTGATGAATTATGACATTCAAATCAAATAGCTTAGAAATTTATATCACGAGATAGAAATTCGTGTCATGTGAAAATTAAAACTGAATCTTTTGGATAGTTGTGTCATGTTATTGAAGCCATCCGATAGTTTTTTTTAAATCGAAACTAATTTGCTTGAAAAATGTTGAAATTGATATTGAATTGCATGGAAAGTTGTGCAATGAGATGGAATTCAGCAAAGTGAAAATTTAATTGCTTGGAAAGTCATATAAGATGAAATTCATGTTGACGAATTTAAAGTTGAAATCCCCGTATGCACAAGATGAAGAATGAATTAAAAATACCAACCGTCATTATTAAACAGCCCACTAAACCACGTAATTAAAACTGAACGACATAGGACGAATTTAAAACAGGAAACTAATTTTTTTTCGATTTCAGAACGGACCTCCACGCCTGATAAGATTAACAATGCTAAGATACGTGAATTTAAACTGCGCTCTGATCTTCGCCAAAATTTCCCCGACGGTCAAGAAAAAATTTCCTTCCTATAAGGATCTGAAAGAAGTTGGTGAGTTGAGAAATATTCGCTTAATTATCATGCAAGTCCAGTGGTGTGAAATTATTACTTTGTACTCTAATTATTATTACTTTTTTCAGTTTAGTTGTTTTATGAACTGTGATTTGGATACCGTTTGTTAAGCTGTTCATTTATCAATTATTATCATTATCTTTTTTTGAATTTCAAAATGCGTTCCTTCGGGCAGATTTATATGTGGGACCAAACAACTCTCTCCTGTTTTAATTTCTTTCCCCTCCTCTCCTCTTTCTTTCTCTCTCTCTCCTCTCCTCCTCCTCCTCCCTTCCTCTTTCTTCACTTCTCACCCGTAACTGTTTTCCTCACCTCTCCCCACCCTCTCATTCTCTCCCCCCCCCCTTCTCTCTTCTCTTTACCTCTCCCCACTCTCTCTCTCTTTATGTCTCCTCCTCCCACCCCACCCCCCTCTCTCTCTCTCGCACTTGCTTTTGCTCTTTTCTTTCTCCCTCTTTCATATTTTTCTTATTTATCCTCTTTCGTTTCTCCTTTCTCTCTCTCTCTCTCTCTCTCTCTCTCTCTCTCTCTCTCTCTCTCTCTCTCTCTCTCTCTCTCTCTCTCTCTCTCTCTCTCTTCCTCCTACCTTCCTCCTTCTCCCCCCACATCTCTTCCCCACTTACATGCCAAACATATCCACACCACACCCACACTAACTACAAACCCAAACGCATCTACACCATCTCCTCCACGCCTAACCTTCCCCCGAACGCAGGATACATGACATCCAACGAAATGCGGATACTAGAGGCTCAGGGCTCGAAGTCCAGCGTCCCCGTGGTGTTCCTGCCTCTCCTGTGGGCGTGCAAGCTGGTGGAGCGAGCCAGGACGGCGGGTTATATCAAGGACGACTTCGGCGTGAAGCTCCTGCTGGAGGAACTGGCTAGTCTGAGGAACAAGAGCGGGATGCTGCTTCGCTGGACGGAGATCAGCATCCCTCTTGTGTACACGCAGGTATGCTTAAGACCAGACCATTGTTTTCGTATTAAGTAATCGCATTTAATGGCCGGTGGTGATAGTAATTTGATAATGATATGATAGTCTTATTCGTATTTAATAATGTATCGTATGTGTGAGGCATCACCTGCCTTCGTTTTGGAAGTCTGTCATTTATATGTGAGAGATATGGCCAGTCAACATATATAATTGGTAGTGTTGTTGATGTTATTAACGGAAGATGATTAATTGGTCGTTTTAAGTATCGACTTGATACTTAGATTATTTATTTTTTCATTATTATTATCATTGCTATTATTATCATTATTATCATTGGTGTTGTTTTTATGACTACTACTACTACTACTACTATTAGTATTGTTATTGTTATCCTTACTAATATCATTATCATTATTATTGCTGTTATTATCATTATCATTATTATTATCCTTATTTTCATTAATGTTATTGTTATCTTTATCATAATCAACATCATCACTATCATCCTTATTTCTTAATATTCTTATCTATTATCAATAACACACCTCAACACCGCGATACCAAGTGTCCGATTCCCTCCCTCAGGTGGTGACTATGGCCGTGTATTCCTTCTTCTTCTTCTCCGTCTTGGGTCGCCAGTTCCTCGACCCCGCGCAGAACTACAACAACCGGACCATTGATTTCTTCGTGCCAGTGTTCACCTTGTTGCAGTTTTTCTTCTATATGGGCTGGCTCAAGGTGGCCGAGTCGCTGGTCAATCCTTTCGGAGAAGACGACGACGACTTCGAGATGGATAAGATTCTCGACCGCCACCTGGAGGTAGGGTGGATTAAAAATAAATCTCTTTTTGTTTTTTTATTTAAGTGTGGTGGGCATGTCTTTTAGATTTTTTGTTTTTTTTCGATTTTGTTTTTAAATTCGAGAGTATTATTACTATCAATATTTTCTATTGGAGGTAATCTCTTCCCTTCTTGGTAGAGGATTACGTACGTATACACCTTATATATATATTATTTTATTCGAAAGTCATTGTTCAAGGGAAGTCCGTTCTTCATTTCTTGACTGAAAAGGACATACGAACACAACTTATACAAAGTATATACACCTCATATCTAGAGACCATGTCAAGCGCGAAATCATACCTGCAATCCTACGATTTCCTTCCAAGATGTCATACCTCCTCGGGAACATCACGACGCTGGAAGACCCGACCGACCAGGAGGACATGTACTGGGGCAAGACGTTCTCTCAGCACCTCGA
>NC_061825.1:5790909-5793409 GCF_019202785.1 Penaeus chinensis
ACCGCGAGCACCAATCACAGCCAAGCACCCGGCTACACGTGACCAATCGGAGCGAGCGCTCATCCTGGGCGAATAGTTTTGAAAAAAGAAATCGAGGATATCACCATAAATTTATTTATTTGTCTACATCATATACCCTTTTCTCTCTCTCTTAGTGAGAAACAAAAAAGGTAAATTTACAAACCCACTTTTAAAACACAAACAAATACTAATCCCCCTCCAAAGGCGAAAAATAACCCGCGCCAAGGAGCGGGCGAACGAAAACAAGTGAGACGTCGTGTGTCATGGATGAGTCGTGTGTCGTGGGCAGGCAGGTTGGAAGCGTGACCCCTCAGACCGCCACGAGGCCTTCACAGGTGTGGATGTAAGCGCTCGAGCTCCTCCACCGCGCCGCCACCGCACACGTCCACTCGCTCCACTTTTCGCGCACCACCATGGGGGTTCAGCAGCAGCAAGTCGTGAACAAGGCCAGAGCGCCGAAACCCGTCAGCGAAGCACGGAAGGTAATAAACAATTGCAATTAATCTCTGTGGTGATTTAGAGAATATAAAGGGAAGGGGATTTTAAATAATGTTTTTTTTTTTTTTTTTTTTTTTTTCTATGATTTTGTTATGTGGACATCAGATTTGTAGAGTGCCTGGACTTACTGTTTGTTTCTCGTTTTAGATTCGGAAACCGCTCATGGAGAAGAAGCGGCGAGAGCGGATCAACACGAGCCTGAACGACTTGGCGAGACTCCTGACGGACGCCAAGATGGTCAAGTCCGACGGCGGCAAAGCCAACAAGCTGGAGAAGGCTGACATCCTTGAGCTGACCGTCAAGCACCTGAAGGCACTGAAGACCGAGGGAGGAGACGCCACAGCCGAGAGCAACCCGACGGAAGAGCCTGCGAGCGCCAGTTACAAGGAGGGCTTCACGAAGTGCATGGGCGTCGTGGACCAGACGCTCAGCAAGGCGGGGAAGGACGCGCTCAGGGAGCGGCTTCTGACTCACCTCCAGTCCTGCCTGAAGACACTGCAGCCTGCCGCCTCGCCTACAGACGCCCGCGACGCCCACACTCCGCAGCCGTCGGAGGACACGCCCAGCAGACTCGCCGCGCCAGATGCACCTGTCACGCCCGCGACCAGCGAGGACGCACAGGAGCCATCTACAGTGCAGCAGGAGGGTGCCAAAGACGACAGTGCCTCAAAGGACAGTGCCAACCCGGAGAGTGCCGCGAAGGAGGCCCCGCGATTTACCCTGGTGCCGACCCGCCTCCCGACAGGAGCGGTCGCGTTCCTGATCCAGGGCGGGTTGGACCCCCGGCTCCTCCTGCCGCAGGATCTCACAGTTATATCCTCAAGTGCCACGAGTGTCCCCACGCCCTCGCCCGTCGCCTCCCCCACGCCCGCAGCGCAGCCCGCAGCCTCCGCCGCCCAGTGTCCACCCACGCCTCCTCCCTCCTCCACCCCCTGCGCTCCAACACCGTCGCCTTCAGCCTCTCCGTCCGCCACGCCCACCTCCTCGCCCGCGCCCTTGCCAGTGCACTACCAGTGTTCCTCTCCCGACCCAGTGCAGTATCCCACACACCCTCACGCCCACAGCCCGCCCACACCCCCGCCCAGCGTCTCTCCCCAAAGTTTCCCTCGCGAGTTTTCCCACTTCCAGCCGAGTACGAGTAGCGAGGAGGAGGAGGAGATGGACACAGATGAAGCCTTGTCCGAGGAGGAGGACGAGGAGGACGTGGAGATCGACGTCGAGGTGGAGGACGACGGTCCCTACGACTTGAGTATGAGGAGGATGTGGCGTCCTTGGTGAAGCTAGAGGGACGAGGAGAACGCACGTTGCAGTGGGGGCTGGAAATTATGTGACGAAAATGGTGCATATGTGATCAGAAGGAACCTCGATAACCCATATGTGATAACCTTTAAAATGGGCGAAGGTGATGCGATAGAAGATTATACATTTTTATCTTTAGTTTCTTTATCGTCGTCATTATTCTTTCAAAGCTTATTTCTCTATTTATTCGTCTATTCTTATTTTTTACTGATCACTTTTTCCAACACTCATAACGAATCGTGACATAGTTTTTAAAGTGTCCTCCTGTAACAGACAGTGTACGTGGTGCCGACCTGTGATAATTAAATATATGTGACAATCTTACGAACTTATATTACAAACGGATTATCTACTTACTTATTTTTTTCCACGAACCGAGTGGAATATTTTTTTTTTTAAATCGTTTCAAATTCTTACACAATTATTTGATATCATCTCTTCCTAGTTATTCTGTACTTGATTTTTTCCCTTTTCTTTCGTATAATATATAAGTTTAGTAGCTTACTCTGTTTTATCTTTGTAAGTTGTTAACGTCTACTATTCTTCAAAGATCAATAAATATTCTTTTGGCTGTGATATTTATATATTTAAGATTTTTATTTTACACGAAATAAAATATATGATGAATAAATCTGTCTCTTTATTTTTTATGACTGAGTCAATACCCAGAATGCATGAATAA
>NC_061825.1:5800909-5805909 GCF_019202785.1 Penaeus chinensis
GGAGGAGGAGGATGAGGAGGAGAGGGAGGGATGAGTGAGAGTAGAGGTGATGATGAGGGGATGGAGAAGAGGATGGAGAGAGGAGAGTGAGAGGAGGAGAAGGAGAGAGAAAGGGGAGAGAGAGAGAGAGGAGAGAGAGACAGATTTGGGAGAGAGATGACGTAGGAGAGTGGATGAGAGAGAGAGAGTTGGAGAGAGAGAGAGATCGAGAGAAGAGACGGGAGAGAGAGAGTAGATAGACACAGGCTAAGGGAGGAGCTAGAGAGAGAGATTAGGAGAGAAGAGGAGAGGGAGGAGAGAGAGTTTGAGCGTTGGTGAGAGGATGGAGAGAGAGAGCGATCGTAGCGATGGAGAGGGAGAGAGAGATTAGCGAAAGAGAGAGGGATGAGAGGAGAGGAGAAAGGGATGGGAGGAGAGAGAGGAAAGAGAGGAAGTGAAAGGGAAAGGGAGAGAGAGAGAAAGTGAGAGAGAGAGAAGGAGTAGATAAGTAAGAGAGGAGGACGCGGGAGTGGGTTGAGTGAGTAGAGGAGAGATGAGGTGGTAGGGAAGAAGAATGAAGAGAAGAGAGGAGGGAATGGAAATCGAGAAAGAACATTGGAGAGCGGGAGGGAGGAGAAGAGGAGGAAGGAGAAAGAGATAAAGGGGAGAGGGAAAGGGAGAGAGTCTAGAGAGAGAGGATGGCGGATGTGCGCGGAGAGAGGAGAGAGGGAGAGAGAAGAGGAGGAGGTGTGAGACGAGACGCGAGATGAGAGGGTTGGACGAGGAGTGTTGGATTGAGAGGGCAGTATCTTTGACCCTGAGAGAACGGGATGGAGGTGAGAGAGAGAGGAGAGAGAGAGGCGCGGAAAGGGGAAGGGGGAGAAGAGGAGAAGAGAAGGATGAGTGATGAGTAGAGAGAGAGAGGTGTGGGTAGGAGGGAGGAGTGGGAGAGAAGGGGGGAGAGACGAGAGAGAGAGGAGCAAAGGGAGATAGTGAGAGAGACGAGAGGTTGTCAGGATGAGAGAGGGAGGAGATGGAGACGAGATTCGAAGAGAGACTGATGATGGAGTTCCGGAGGAGGAGATAAGAGAGAAAGGGGAGATGAGAGGATGTAGAGAAGAGATGAGTAAGGGAGAGGGAACGAGTAAGATGGACGGAGGAGAGAGAGAGATGAGAGATAGATTGAGGAGAGAGATGAGGGAGAGAGTAGAAGAGAGAGCAGAGAGAGAGAGAGGATGGACGAGAGGAGAGATGAGATGCGAGATAGAAAGAGGAGAGAGGGAGAGGTAGATTGACGAGGAGAGGATGGAGAGAGAGAGAGGGACTTGAGGATGTGAGGGAGAGAGTTAGGGGGAGGAGAGTGCGGACGAGTAGTGAAGAGAGCGGAGAGTGGAGAGAGATTGGTCGGAGATTGCGAGGAGAGAGGGAGAGATTCGAGATAGGAGAGAGAGGGATGAGCGGAGAGAGAGAGAGGAGATAGAGAGAATAGAGATAGAGTCGTTTTGAGAGAGAAGAGATTTATGAGAAGGAGAGTGGAGAGAAGAGAGAGCGCGAGAGGAGATGAGAGATGAAAGAGAATTGAGAGAGCAGAGGGGAGATTAGAGAGAGGTGATCGGAGACGAGCGATGAGGATGAGATAGGAACGGACGAGAGGGTTGAGATTGGAGAGATGAGAGGACGAGGAGCGACGAGAGAGAGAGATGATGAGGAGAGAGAGGGGAGGATGAGGTGTGAGGAGGAGAGAGAGAGTAGAGAGAAGAGAGGAGAGAGAGGGAGAGAGAGAGCGAGAGAGAGAGAAGTGAGAGAGAGCCAGAGAGAGACGAGATAGAGAGAGATGCGAGGAGGAGAGAGATGATGAGGGGGAGACGGATCTGTGAGAGGAGGATTGCTGAGTAGAGGAGAGGACACAAGGAAAATTAATAACTTGCAGAAGAAAAGTTTATTTTTACAGCTCCCCATCGATGTGCAGAGCGTTCTTGTTGAGCCGAGCGCGTCCGGGGGCGGGCACCGCGAGGCAGGAGGGGAGCGGGAGGGGCCCACCCACACCGTCGTCCGGCCGTCCCTTCCCCCCTTTTCCCCCCCCCCCCCTCCCCCCCCCAATCCCCCCTTCCCCCTAAACCCTCTCTCTCCTTAATTCCCCCCACCTTTCAATCAACTCCCCCCCCTTCCCCCACCATCCCCTCCTACCCTTCCCCCCTTCACAAAAACTTCCTTCCCTCATAAATTTCCTCACACCTTGCGCCTTCAGCTATCCTCCCCCCATTTACCCCCACCCCACCCCAACCCTAACTCTCTCCTCCCGCCCTTTACTCCCTTCCAAGTTCCTCCTCATAAATTCCCTTCCCCCCCACCTATCCCTCCCTTTCCTCTCCCCCTCCTTCCCCCCCTCCATCATAATTTCCTCCCCCCACCATTCTCACCCCCCCCTCCCCTCCCTCATAATTTCCTCACACCTTGCGCCTGTCCCCCCTGGCGATGGTCGAGACACAGGCGTCCAGTCGGCAAGGTGCTTCTGCCTTGTGCCTCTGCTTGCTTGCTTCTGGTTGCTTGCTTCTGGTTGCTTGCTTCTGGTTGCTTGCTTCTGGTTGCTTGTCTGTGTTGTGCTTCTGGTTGCTTGCTTCTGGTTGCTTGCTTCTGGTTGCTTGCTTCTGGTTGCTTGCTTCTGGTTGCTTGCTTCTGCCTTGTGCTTCTGCTTGCATGCTTGATTGCTTGAACTCTCCCTGTCGCTTGGTCGCCACACGGTCTTGGTCTGCCTGTTTACTTGCAATGCTTTTTTCCTTTATTTTTATTTTTATTTTTTTATTTTTTTTTCATTTGCTTTTCGTTACTGTAATTTTTTTCCCGTTGCTTTCATTTTCTTCCCGCCGATTTCATTTTTTTCCCTATTTTCTTTTTTCCCTTTTGCATTTTTTTTTTCCGTGTTATTTTTTCCCAATTGGTTACCATATTTTTTTTTCATGTTGATTTCCATTTTTTTCCGCGACGTCTTTCATTTTTTTCCCTTTTTTCTTTTTTTTTTTTTCCCCTTTTTGGCATTTTTTTACCGTGTTCATTTTTTTTCCCCATGTTGGCTGTGATTGTGGTTTTCTATTTTTTTTCCCGATCATTTCATTTTTTTCTTCTGGCTTTGTTTTTTCCCGCTTGCATTTTTTCCCGCGTCTTTCATTTTTTCCCGCGTCTTTCACTTTTTTTCCCGCTTGCATCTTTTCCCGCGTCTTTCACTTTTTTCCCCTGCTTTTGTTTTTTTCCCGTTCCTTTCGTTTTCGTTCATTACTTTTATTTCTTTCCCGTTGCTTTCAGTGTTTTTTTATTTTTTATTTCTGTGTTTTTTTTCCCCATTGCTTTCAGAGATTTTTCTTCGTTACCTTCCATGTCCTGTGCTTTTGCTTGTTCTTATTGGAAAAATAATTTGCTTTGATAATCTTGTGTTGAATGCGTTTCTTTCACGTAATAAATTTAATAATCTAATAACTATACATTCCTAATTTCTGTTTATTTTGTCTTCATTAAAGACTTCAATATTCGAAATAATAAAATTAATTTTTTTTTTTTTTTTTAGTTATGAAGGTAATTTTAAATTGTCATATTACGTGTAAGATATATTTATGTTTTTTGAGATTATATATAGTTTATATATTTTTCATAATTTATAAATTGAATATTATAAGGGTAGTAAAATATTGGTTGTCCGGTGTTGGCGATTATTATGTTCCTAGATGTCGTACTCAACACTTACACTTCTCTGCCGTTCGAGGCTTGAAGGCGGTACGAATCCGTCCGAGGCGGCCGGGTATTCCAATGGATTCGGTCGCTGCTAGCAATTCCGGGCAGAGTAGGAGCGCGTTGCATCGTGGGCCTGTGGTGGGGGCGGGCGCTCGCGGCACGCGCTGACGCGCAGGCGAGCGGGGGGGGGCGTAGAGAGAGGAGGGAGTGGGAAGGGGGGGGGGGGGAGGAGGAAAGGGGGCGGGAGAGCGGGGGGTGGGAGCGCGAGGAGAGTCGGGAGGGGAGGGGGGGGGGTAGAGAGAGAGGATCGTGACGATACGGGGGGGGGGGGGGGTGGGGGGGGGGGGGGGGGGGGGGGGGGGGGGGGGGGGGGGGGGGGGGGGGGGGGTGCGGGGGGGGGGGGGGGGGGGGGGGTGGGGGGGGGGGGGGGGGGGGGGGAGGGGGGGGTGTGGTGGGGGGGGGGGGGGGGGGGGGGGGGGGGGGGGGGGGGGGGGGGGGGGGGGGGGGGGGGGGGGGGGGGGGGGGGGGGGGGGGGGGGGGGGGGAGGGGGGGGGGGGGGGGGGGGGGGGGGGGGGGGGGGGGGGGGGGGGGGGGGGGGGGGGGGGGGGGGGGGGGGGGGGGGGGGGGGGGGGGGGGGGAGGGGGGGGGGGGGGGGGGGGGGGGGGGGAGGGGGGGGGGGGGGGGGGGGGGGGGGGGGGGGGGGGGGGGGGGGGGGGGGGGGGGGGGGGGGGGGGGGGGGGGGGGGGGGGGGGGGGGGAGGGGGGGGGGGGGGGGGGGGGGGGGGGGGGGGGGGGGGGGGGGGGGGGGGGGGGGGGGGGGGGGGGGGGGGGGGGGGGGGGAGGGGGGGGGGGGGGGGGGGGGGGGGGGGGGGGGGGGGGGGGGGGGGGGGGGGGGGGGGGGGGGGGGGGGGGGGGGGGGGGGGGGGGGGGGGGGGGGGGAAGGGGGAGGAGGGAGGGGGGGGGGGGGGGGGGGGGGGGGTGGGGGGGGGGGGGATAGAGGGCTGAGTGAGGGGGGGTGGGGGGGGGGGAAAGAGGGATGCGGCGCGGGAGGCGGGGTGGGGTAGCGCGGAGGGACAAGAGGGAAGGGCCAGCGACGAGCAGCGAGAGAGAGAGAGAGTAGAGTCGCGAGCAGAGGCGAGCAGCGCGCGCGCGCGCGAGAGCGAGAGAGAGAGGAGAGAAAGAGAAAGAGAGAGGGGGGAGAGCAGAGCGAGAGAAGAGAGAGGAGAGTAGAGAGAGAGAGAGAGAGAGAGAGAGTGAGTGGTGAGTGAGTGAGTGAGTGATTCAGGCAGTGAGAGCGAA
>NC_061825.1:5813409-5818409 GCF_019202785.1 Penaeus chinensis
GCCCGTGACACTGTGACTAAGTAGGCGTGGCGGCCTCGTGGGAGTCGAATATTTCACGTTATTTGTGTGTGTTGTGAATTATGCATGTATGGTAATGTGCTGGGTGTTGGGTGACTGAGTGTTCTGTTTATATGAGAACACGGTGGTGCTTTTTTTTTTAATGAAGATTTGTGTAGGATAACAATAATAATGATAATAACAGAAATAGTAAAAGCAATAGCAATGCTGATAATAACAATAATGATACTAATGATATATGATGATGCTAATTGTTAATGCTAACAATGATAGTGATAATGATAATTATAATATAAACAAATAATGATAATGATAATAATGATAATGGTGATAATAATAATGATAATGCTGATGATTATAGTAATAATGGTGATGATGATAATAAAACAATTATATTAATAGTAATAGTAGTGGTAATAATAATGATTATGATATAGATAATGATAAAAAAAAATGATACAAGTAATTATATAACAATAATAATAATAATAACTGTAATGATAATAATAACAATATTACCAACAATAACAATTATGATAATAACAAAAATTATAATGATGATAATATAGTAATAGTAATAAAAATTAAATATTCATGAAATAATAAATAATGATAGTGAAATAATAATAACGATAATAATGATAATAATAATAACACCAACAATATAAATAGTAATAAAGATAATAACATTCGTAACAATAATCATAAAAAGAATGATAATAATACATATATTTCCACTTCTAAACTTACAAACAGTAACTCAATAAATCAATTATTCTATTAAGATCATTACAAGCGGCTGCGTTGTGGTCTCCGATAGAAAAATTCCCTTTTGCGATTATAGGTAAAAAATCATCTGTTTAATATCAAAGAAAAATAACAAGAAGTGAACTATAAGTAATCGGTGAACATTGATAAACAAAATCTTCAGAAAATAAAGTAGGAAAGAAAGAAAGAAAAAGTGAAGCTAGGTTATTGCAGTGAAACTATATTAATGCAATGAAATTTTGTAAATTAATGTTTTTTTTTTATATTGGCGACAGAGCAAGAAAGCAAGCTAAGAAGTGAACTTTCTGCGATGTTAGAATATGTATATACTTATTTACTTATCATTTCCTTTCATTAGCATATATATACACGTTATAATCACTATTATCTTCAAGAGATAAACTTCCTTCGTATTTAGAATATGTATATAATTATTTACTTATTATCTCAATTCATAATATATATATATTTAATATATATTTTACGCTTTCCTATAATCCTCACCATTTAAAAAAAATTATTCTAGATTCTATACTTATAATTCTATTCCATTCTTTTATAACTACACACTCTTCTTTTGCCAAAATCCCCTTCTCTCTCCTTTAAACTTCACCGCAGAAAACCAAATCAATATTTCTCATAAATATTCCCTCCTCACGAGAGCTGGACGAGCCTGTGTTCCTGCGCCTCAACCGGGTTGAAATTTTGGTCCCGTTCCAAGCCTTGACTCAGAGGGCGTGTGTGTGAACCGACCGAGGCTAAACTCTGGTCATCTCAGCCTTTGTCTACTCATTAGCTGGTCACACGCCCCGCCCAGCGCTACCAATCGCCAGGATGCGACGTTTCTAAGCTCTTGGGGATTGGTAAGCGATTGGAATTTGGTACGTGGTATGATGAGGTGATTTGGTGTGGTGGGTTGGGGATGATTTCGTACGCTAAAGGGGGTTATGGCGTGGAATTTTCGATTGGAATGGCGGTTAGGTGACGTGTGAATGAGCTGGTTAGCGTTGGCGACGTTGTATGCTCATTAACACGACGGGTCAGCAAGTGCTAAGTTGCATTGAATGCCGGTGGGGATGTCCGATTTTTTTTTGAAGCAGGAGAATTATGTACGTTTAGTTATCTAAAATTCCTAAGATAAAGTAAAGAGGATGTAAAGAATGTAATATCATTCAGTATCAAATACGTCTTTTAAAAGTTACAAATGGCTCGTATTTCCCATTCTGAAATGCGTCACAACTCACCATGATTCAAACAAAGTAGTAAATTACACTCATGCGCTTTAATGCAGTCATGTTGGGCGACGGCATTAGCAACAAATGAAAAGAAAAGTGGGCGTAGAAAAGTAAAAATTCTCGAATGCCTCCCCTCCCCACCTCCCTCCCAGCGCGCGAGATTGCCTGAAACCCGATCATCATAGGCTCATTAGCAAGCCCCAATGTCCACAGGTAAAACGAGTCTTTTTCAACCCCGAGGTTTCATTAGATGTATTGATCTCGGCGCTGTAATGGCCGCTTTTAGTCGCTATTTACCCCCCAAAACTCTTCCTCTTTCCCTCGCTCATTGCCCGCAAGTCCTCCCGGGATATAGAGTGAGTTTGCAAATACCTGAAGGGTGGTGGAGCGTGGCTTGCAAATGCGCCCATGACCAGGCCGTGAGCGCGTGTGTTTGCTGGCTTGTGGGTATCCCTGTGTAGACTTGGGGTCCGTGCGGGATAAAGACTGAAGTCATTTTAGCGACTCTGTTTTCCTTTAGAAATATATATACATAATGCCATTATGAAGCGAACGTTTCATAATGAAGGGGGATTGTTATTGCTTTATGCAGATAATTTCCGAAAGATTATTTTACATTACCGTGATATATTTTAGGTCGAGAAAAATCCTTACTATAAAATCCTTACTATAAAATGGATGCATTTAAACGTTCAGAAAGTCTGAGAGAGAGAGAAAAAAAAATATGCCACTCAATTTCTCAACACAATATTCCGCTCTATTCTTCGAAGCTGTTTTATTTTCTTGATCGCCGATAGGACGGGAGATCTTTTAATAAGGAGAGAGATTAATGGATGTTCTGCCCAACACTAATGACGTGTCGCTTAAGGAGAGATTGGCAATAACTTTTAAATTTCTGTAATGGAGTTCCTTCAATTTTTTTTCGTAAATGCTTCCACAAAGCGGCAGTCTGGATGCATTATATAAGCCGTTGACTGAATTAATTGAAACTGCATGTAGCTTCCTTCTCTCCCTATTCAAATATGGCATAGTATTAAGCAAACTAGAATTTGATGAATCGATCTTCTTGTTATTTGATCGTGAGAAATAAAATGTCTTTATTTTTCCCGTCTTCAGAATTCACTACACAGTATCTTCGTGAGACTGCATCGTCACCGGTCACTCGGGAATCATGATGAGTTTGTCAGTAAAGGGATAATGATACACTAGTCACAATAACAAAAAGAACTAATACTAATTGTACCACGGCTGTTAATATTACCAATGCCATTACTACAACTACTTGTATAACTATAAGGATTACTTTTACTACTACTGCTTTTTCTACCACCAGTACTACTACTACTAATACTATCATTGTTACTGCTACTATTACTACTATTACTAGAACTACTACTACTATCATTGTTACTGCTACTATTACTACTATTTCTACTACTACTATTACTACTATTACTACCATTACTACTTTTACTGCTACAACAACTTACTGGTACTAATACTACTGCTTCTATTATTTTTCCTACAATTATCACTACTACTATTACTACAACAACTACTATGAATTCAACTATTGCAACAATAATAACAACAATCATCACTACTACTATTGCAAGATTACTATTGCAATGACGACTACTGACACTACCAAACTACCACAACCGCTGCTACTGTCAATGGCAACAATATTGACAATAAAGGAGATTAAGGTAATATCAGTGATAAAAAATACAATCCTTTGCCTTCCATTTTTATAGATTCTATTCATCTTCTTTATTATCCAGTCATTAATTCTCTGTTTAAATCTTGATTAAGTAATTATCTCCTTTTGTCAATGTTATATGTTAATTTTCTTCGCAACATTGCATAATGACACGACAAATTAAATTGAGGTACTTTTAGAGACGCATTTTCTTGTCTTTTTTTTGCATTACGAAATACTTAGGGATATTTTATCAATTTTATCTCTATGTTTTGGTAAGTAATGCGATTAAGTATAAGATGAACATTCAGTTAATAATATTTTTTGGTGTTTCTTGAATTGCAAACGCTTTTGAAAAAATGAAAAACAAATCTTTTGATCGAGGAAAGCAATAAGATTACTAGATTTCTTGTATCTTAATTGTGAGATTAATTAGGATATTTTGGAGTTGTTTTCATGTTGCAGACCTAGTTATGACACCCTGCTCGCTTCTCCCCTCCTTCCCTCCTCCCCTCCTTCCCCCCTGCCCCCGCTTCTCCCTATTGGATCCCCCTCCTTCCCCTCCCCCCCCCCCTCCCCCTCCCCCTACAACTCCTCCTTCCCCCCGCTTCTCCCCCTCCCCACACGCTTCTCCCCTGGATCCCTTCCTCCCCCCCCCCCCCGCTTCTCTCCCCCCCCCTCCTCCTCCCCAGGTTCCGAACCAGCAGACTGTCTGTGGCTGCCCCCTGATGCCACGGAGCTAGAGACACACCCCCTTGAGGCTTTGGAATGACCTCCGACATACCTTACAGTAATTGACCCCAAGTTGACCCGGAAATCCTTTCGTGTGTCGCCGTTCCCACCCCCCAACCTGCCCCCTCTCTATTGTCTGCCCCCCCCCCCCCCCCTCTCCTTCCCTCCATCCCCTCTCTTCTCTACCCTGCCCTCCCCGTGTCTTTCCCTTATTCTCTCCTTCTCTCTTTCCTTGTCTTTCCCTCATTCTCTTTTCTCCTCCTCCCCTTCCCTTCCTTACCCTACCCTTTCCCTCTTTCTCCCTTCCTTACCTTACTCTTCCCTCCCTTTCCGTGTCTCTCCCTCATTCCCCTTCTCCTCCCCCCCCCCCCCTCCCTCCCTTACCTTACCCTTCCCGTGTCTTTCTCTCTCTCCTCCTTCACCCTCTTTACGGCCCCGAGCACGCCCGTCTGCCGCATGCCTCGCTCATTTATATCTCTGGAAAGGCCTTTTCAGCGCCCCTCCGCCCACTCTTGCCCTCCTCCGCCCACTTCTGCTTCCCCGCC
>NC_061825.1:5823409-5828409 GCF_019202785.1 Penaeus chinensis
AACGACGAATAAAGTCAAAGGTAAAGAGAGAAAGAGAGAGAGAGAGAGAGAGAGAGAGAGAGAGAGAGAGAGAGAGAGAGAGAGAGAGAGAGAGAGAGAGAGAGAGAGAGAGAGAGAGAGAGAGAAAGAGAGAGAGAAAGAGAAAGAGAGAGAGAGAGAGAGAGAGAGAGAGAGAGAGAGAGAGAGAGAGAGAGAGAGAGAGAGAGAGAGAGAGAGAGAGAGAGAGAGAGCGAGAGAGAGAGCGAGAGAGAGAGCGAGAGAGAGAGAGAGAGAGAGAGAGAGAGAGAGAGAGAGAGAGAGAGAGAGAGAGAGAGAGAGAGAGAGAGAGCGAGAGAGCGAGCGAGGAACGGACACGCACCGGGGGCAAGGCGCAAGCGTGGTCAGACGAGGAAGGGCGGGCACGAGGGGCGTCGGGCGAGCATAAGGGCGGGTGTCGGGCACGTTGGGTGTGCGGTGGACGGTCGCCACAGGTAGTAACGGTCGCGCCCTGCCAGCTCCCGAGGTCAGGTTTAGCCCACACGCAAAGCACAATGGACGCGTGTTAACTAAGTCTCCGTTGATCCGAATACATTACCTTTTCCTCCGCCTCTTCCTACGGCCAGTGAGGGTCGCTGGCGTTCGTGCTTTCCTGGAGGACCTTTGTTTAACTTGGAGGTTTTCTTCTCCTGTGATTACAAGGTCGGTCTGTGCGAAGTCTGGCTCTCTTTCTTTCTTCCTTACTTACTGACTTTCTCTCTCTCTTTTTCTTTTTTTCGTCTTTACTTTTTATCTCTCTCATTCTTTCTTTCTCTTTTTCTTGTTTTCCTTCTGTCACTGTCTCTCTCCGCGTCTGTCTCTGTCTGTCTGTATCTCTTTCTCTCTCTCTCTCTCTCTCTCTCTCTCTCTCTCTCTCTCTCTCTCTCTCTCTCTCTCTCTCGCTCTCTCATTCACTCACTCACTCTCCATTTCTGTCTGTGTGTAATAATAAATACAAATATTTATGTATCTAGCCGCATCTATGTATTTATCTATCTATTCTTGCATATATATCTTTATCGCCCTCTTTGCCTATGTATGTCTTTACATTTCCATATTAATTAAAAATATGTACAAATTAATGTATGAGTGTCTGTGCGTCTGTAGAGGATCTTTATTTTTTATCATGTCATGTCATTCCATTTTCTAAACATTTACCGTAATGCGGAGTTTTATTTATATATTCATCTCCGCGCTTAAGAAAAGTTTGACTCTCAAGACCCGCTGCATAAAGAAATACAAAATCGACGCACGTATTACGACAATAAATCTTCGAACAAACCACCCTGGTAGTCTCCTCCTGTTTGTACCAGTTGGAAACCATGAGTCTACGATGTTTTGTGTTCCTCCTGGTACTAATACCTGCCTGACATCGTGGTACAGACTGACCGGTGGAGGCGCTCTGGATTACGCTCTAAATAGCATTGAAGTTACCGCCCCGCTGGGCAGGGTGAGGAGGAGGAGGAGGAGGGGGGTGGGGGAAGGTGGGTGGGTGGGAAGGGTCAGAGGGGGAGGGGAAAGGAGGAGAGGGACGGGAGGAGAAGGAGGGAGGGGAGGTGTTTGGGGAGGGAGGGAGGGTGGGTGGGAGGTGAGGTGTTGAGGAAAGAGGGAAAGAGGGAAGGAGAGGGAGAAAGAGGGGAAAGGAGAAGAGAGGGAGGGAGAGGAGGAAAGGGAGAGGAGAGGAGAAGAGAGGTGGGGGGAAAGTAGATGTTGGGGAGGCGAGTAGTAGAGGAAAGGAGAGGATAGGGAGGAAATGGAGAATTAATAATCTAACTAAGAAAAAGGAAGGAGACGAGAAGTGACGAGAAGAGAGGCGAGGAGAGGGAGAGAAGAGGGAGAGGAGAGGGAGAGGCGAGGGAGAGAAGAGGGAGAGGAGAGAGAGAGAAGAGGGAGAGAAGAGGGAGAGAAGAGAGGAGAGGAGAGGGAGAGGAGAGGGAGAGAAGAGAGGAGAGGAGAGGGAGAGGCGAAGATCAGGGGGGAGGCCAGCGGCGAGGAGGCTTAGCTCCAGAGGAAGGGACGAGGCTGAGGGTGACGAGCCCGGAATGACTGACGGAGGCGGGTGCGGGAGAGAGAGTCGTCCTGGTCAGCCGCAGAGGCAAAATTTCATGCTTCCGTTAGTCTGTTGGTTTCTTTGGTGACCAGCGGAGGAGGGGAGGGTGTTTGTAAATGAGTAGGGAGGGAGATAAGAGAAGGGCAGGAGAAACGAGGAGAAGGACGAGGATTAAGAACTTTGAGTGAGAGAGAGAGAGAGAGATAAAAAGAATGGAAGGAAAAGGAGGGAAAGCGAGGGAAACGAGGGATCAGTTTTCACACATTCTTTTCAAAAAAAAAAAAAAATGTTGTTGTTTAAATACGAGAGATATCTAAAGAAATGACGCAACAATCCACACGTAAACACCGATACCTAACGCACAGTAAACCACACGAATTCGTCCTAAAACTTACCGAAACTCCCTTTTCCTTCGACGTTGACGAAATTCAGACGTTACTTCGAGTAGAACCCTTATCCCAATGCAATAATAAATCACAAAAGAAACCTCCTTTAACCCAGCCTTAGTAGACAATACTTCCTTAGGCCTATTTTCAGCCGAAAGCACATGCCACAGGGTCAAAGGATGAAAGTCAGGAGGCAGAGAGCAGGTACGAGAGGAAGGAGAGGGAAGGATAAAATCAGGTTGGGGGTTTATGACAGATGGATAAAGGCAGGAGGTGTAAGGGTGGAGGTTAGAGATGTAATGACTGACATGACAGGGGAGAGAGGTGACAGGGAGGGACGTGTACGGTATGCGGGATGGTGTATGGATGAAGTGACCAAATTCCACGTGGAGGAAAGGGTGTAACGAGAGGAAAGATGTTTCGAAGGAAGAGATTTAACCTTGGAGCAATCGGATTTTTGTTTTCCCTTTCGGATCTTTTTAAAAAGGAATTTGAAGTTTTTTTTTTTTTTTCGAAATATCTGTTGTCAGGGTGAGATAACAAGACCTAAATCGGGTTGATGTAATCGGGTCGATATCTCAGGTAGAAATTATAGATCGGGCAGGATCTATATAAAAAAAAAAGAGTCTTGGGTTACGTAAGAGAGGGAAAGTTGTTTCATCAAAGTGACGTGAAGAAAAGGTTGGGATTAAGATAAACAAGATATGTTACAAGAAAGGGAAAGCGGAACGTACCAGAACATGTAATGGCTGTGACTTATTTGTGGGTAACTTAAAGACATGTGGGGCACAGTACAGACGGGAGAGACGGACTGACTCGAAAATTGATACGTAGGAGGAATTTGTCGCTTACTAAGGGTAATAAATTCGTCGTCGGTGATGAGTAAGATGCTGTAGATGGTGGTACTGATCGCAATGGGCGCTGATGGTGATGAGAGGTGACGAAGAAGCTTTGATAATATCGGAAATAGTGACGCAGATGTGGAAGGTGGGGGTGGAGGGGAGAGGGGGGGGGGTGAATAGTGTGGGCGTGGGGATGAAGAGGCGTTGGGAGAGGGCGTGGGAGGGAGGTTGCCCTGCCCTCTGCCCCCCCCCCCCCCCCCCGAGCTGGAGGAGGGTGACAATGAGGGGCTGTGATCCATCAGAATCAGTCAGCGGAGTCATCAGTCACAACAATAGCGAAGGTGACAATGTCCAAAGAGACATCTCCAGGCATACCAACCTCCCTACTTCTCCAAACTTAACTTACACCCTCCATTACATTACGTATATACCTCCCTCACTCATTCTACCTAAACCTACCCACAAAAAAAGTTTACTCTAATACTGCAACCCTAATTCAGCCACAATCGATCTGAAATCGGAGCGAGGACACCCTCATCCGAGCGGGGAATAGGAGCGCCATGTTGGTATTCCTGAGCGGCCGTCGGAGGGTCGGTGTAGGACTGCCATTGTTGACATTTACCTGTAATATCGCGGATGACGCAAATGGATCCCGATAGCATTTGTTCCTGGCTTTCATAGTTTCCCAGATGACATTCCTCTGACAGGAGCCTCGTTCAGATTTTCCGGTGGGAGATCTAGCGATTTCGAACGCGGTTTAATGGTGGTGTGGCTGAGGGAAGGAGGAGGGAATTTTGCTCTGTAATTTTCTACCTTTTTTTTTTTTTTTAAAGGTGAGATTGGGTGGTTTATTTTTTTTATATATATATATATACTCGTAATCGTTTAATCGTATTATATACTTTTAAGAATCGACGATAAGTTCATTTAAGGAATTACACAGCGGTTAAGAAATGTCCTGCATTTACCGGAGCCCAATGGAACAAGACTCCTCGACGCCTATAAATCAAAATCACTTCCCAGATGAAAAAAAAAAGAAAGAAAAAAGAAAGAAAGGAAAAAGGAATTTCTTCAACCCCAAACAAGACGGAAATGAGTCCGGGCAGCTCTGATCGCTCGTGTGGAAGACCGGCCTGGCCTCGTATCCGGCCTCCTCCTCTTCCTCCTCCTTCTGCGCCCCCTCCAAGTGTGCCTCGGCGGCGGCGGTGGTAACGGCTTTCTTCGGCTTCTGCGGCTCCGGGAAGGGGCGGCCGGCGGGATAAAGCGTCGGCTCGGCTTTTGTGCGGAGAAACCGGCTGGATAGGAAACGGCCGCGCCGAATTGGGGCGGAGTGCTCAGGGGATGTTAACTTGTATGTTTTTTAATGTGTTGCGGTATTTAAACTTGTTGTGATATTGTAAAAGGTTATAGTATTTACATATGTTATGATATTATAAAGTGTTACAATAGAAAATGTTATAATATTATGAAATGTTATGATATAAAATGTTATGATATAAAATGTTATGATATTATGAAATGTTATGATATAAAATGTTATGATATTTAAGCATGTTATGATATAAATGTTATGATATATCTAAGCATGTTGCAATATTATAAGATGGGAGAGTATTTAAGCACAGTCATTTTAGCATATCGATTTACGTTACGACTATTCATATCGCGGTGATATGCTTCCTTTTAACAGAGACTAAGCCAACGTTA
>NC_061825.1:5843409-5848409 GCF_019202785.1 Penaeus chinensis
CACACTAACACAGAAACCTCCACAGAACACGAACGCAAATGCCATGCACATCCTTATAAACAAACACACACTCTCACGCGCACACACGGTCGTTACAGGCTCCGGACCGCGGCCTTCCGGTGTTTTGTGTGGTCGCGCCCAACGACGTCGCTCTGGTCCCCGACCCGTCTTTGGGACCCCTGCCGGCCACTCCTTTATCCACTCTGCTTTACTAACTGTCTTTGTCAGTATAAGAATCTAGGGAGAGAGAGCCACGGAGGACAGAAAGAACCTTTAAAAGTTTTTCTTCTTTCTTCCAACGCCTCTTCCCGCAACCCAGGAGGAGGAGGAGGAGGAGGAGAAGGAGGAAAAAAGGGGAAGAGAAGAAGGAGGAGGAAGAGGTCAGTCGTTCTCTTACCGATCTTCCCTTTCGCTGCTGCCACGGGACCTCAAAGGACGTGCGCCAGACTGCAACAGGAGGTTCGATGCCTTAGTGGATAATACGTTTTGATTATGCAAATGAAAGGAGTATCATACACTTGAAAGATGCTTAATAATGGTTTACATCTGATAGAAAAGAATTTGTAGATATTAATGAGATGGTTGAGAGAGAGAGAGAGAGAGAGGGAGAGAGAGAGAGAGAAAGAAATGTATAGACAGTAAGGAAGAGTTTTCATGCAAATTTCTTAGAACCGTAAGAATATATTAAAATAATGCATGAATTTGATGGGCAGCATATGACCTGTAACTCTCACGATGCTAGGACATAGAAACACAGCTCGGGTATGTTGATTCACTTCTTCTTCTTGTTCTTCTTCTCCTCCCTCTTCTTCTTGTTCTTCTTGGTCTTCTGCTTCTTCTTCTTCTTCTTCTTCTTCTTTTTCTTCCCCCTCCCCTCCTCCTCCTCCTTCTACTTCTTCTTCTTTCTTCTTCTTCTTCTTCTTTTTCTTGGGGGTAAAACTTTATTACTTCATATCTTGTTGAAGAAACATTTAAGATAATTATAAATATGCATGTAACGGATATAGCTTTTTCTTCTTCTTCTTCTACTTTTTCTTCATCATCATCTTCTTCTTCATCATCATCATCATCATCATCATCATCATCATCATCATCATCATCATCATCATCATCATCATCTTCTTCTTCTTCTTCTTCTTCTTCTTCTTCTTCATCATCATCATCATCATCATCATCATCATCATCATCATCATCATCATCATCATCATCTTCTTCTTCTTCTTCTTCTTTTTCTTGGGGGTAAGACTTCATTACTTCATATCTAGTTGAAGAAACAATTAAGATGATTATAAATATTTATGTAACGGATATAGCACAAGAACAGACGTGACGTGAATGAAAATTTTATGATGTAAATATCACGTCACAGTTGTTTTTTTTATACATAACTGACTCTATATATTTAAGAAGATGAAGAAGAAGGAGAAGAAGGAAAAGGGTAAATTGATAATAACGTGGACATTTATTTAATAGTGCCACTCTGACACGCACACGTAAGATTGACACGCGCCGTTGATGTCCGGCACCAAGAGACACATCTTTTTTTTTTTTTTTTCCTTCTCTCTCTCTCTCTTTGCTTTCTCTCTCTCTCTCTCTCTCTCTCTCTCTCTCTCTCTCTCTCTCTCTCTCTCTCTCTCTCTCTCTATCCCTCTCCGTCTTTCCCACTAACTCTCATCCTATAACTCTTCGTCCGTATCTTAGAGACTAACAAATACACCATTAGATATGAGATAAGACGAGGCACCCCGAAGGCAGCTGTGCCCAGAGGCGATGGGCAGGGCCAGGGCACAGCACCAAGGGCACAGTAGAAACGACACTGCAGGAAGGGCACCCCACCGACGGCACAGGAAGGGCAGATCAATAAGGGCACAGCAGCAAGGGCAATACAACAACACAGCAGCGGCGGCACAGCAGTAGGAGCACACCATCAGCGGAACAGCAAGGGCACCGCCGCCACACAGCTCGACCGCCAACCTCGCCCCGGCCTCTCGGAAACAGGTCGACTTCCAGCGGCATCACTGGACTGAGGGAGAGGCATTGTAGGTCGGGTCTCCGGACGGGTCTCCAGGTATAAGAGGCGCAGGTCGAGCGGTCGGACGGTCGGCCCCTCGTACGTCAAGGCGGCCGCTTAATCCGGGATCTGAAGAACCGACATACCCGACAACAGCGCCCGACTCTTCCGACCGCACACAAGTCTCCGGAACCTCGAGGAATGGCTGAAATGCGCCTCAGAATCCGTGGCATTCTTCGGGTGGACGGAGGCACAAAGGCGTCTTCTTCCAAATGAGAAGATCCAATTATTCAATGCTTAACTATGAAGAAGAAGAGGGGAAAAAAGGAGAAAAAAGAGGAAAGAGGGAACAAAAAATATCGATAATAATCTTCACTGCATGTTAATCATACATGAATTAACACGTGCAAAGTGTACCAACGACGAGAACGAAGTGAAAATCTACCCCCCCACCCAAAAAAAAAAAAAAGGAAGCCACTTATACAACCATGAAATCGCACTAAGTCTTGTACCCCCTTCTCCCTCCCCCCTTCGCCCCTTCCCCCTTCCCCCTCCACCCTTCCCATCCCTCTTCCCTTCCTCCTACCCCCTCCACCTTTCTCCCAGCCCCCCTTCCCCCCAATACCCCCTTCCAAAACAGCGATCGTAAACCCTTCCCGCCGGAGACGAGAACCACTCCATGAGGACGAATTTTTCCCGCTGTGGAGCAGGTTCCTCGAGCCTCTCCCAGCGTGAATAAGGACGAGGAAGAGGAGAAGGGGGAGAAGGATGAGGGAGAGAGAGAGAAAGATATATATATATATATATAGAGAGAGAAAGAGAGTGAGTGAGAGAGAGAGAGAGAGAGAGAGAGGGGGGGAGAGAGAGAAAGAGAGAGAGTGAGAGAGAGAGAGAAAGAGAGAGAGAGAAAGAGAGAGAGAGAAATAAAGGGAGAGAGAGAGAGAGAGAGAGAGAGAGAGAGAGAGAAAGAGAGAGAGTGAGAGAGAGAGAGAAAGAGAGAGAGAGAAAGAGAGAGAGAAAAATAAAGGGAGAGAGAGAGAGAGAGAGAGAGAGAGAGAGAGAGAGAGAGAGAGAGAGAGAGAGAGAGAGAGAGAGAGAGAGAGAGAGAGAGAGAGAGAGAGAGAGAGAGAGAGAGAGAGAGAGAGAGAGAGAGAGAGAGAGTAAGAGAGAGAGAGATAGATAAAAAGAAAGAGAGAGAGAGAGAGAGAGAGAGAGAGAGAGAGAGAGAGAGAGAGAGAGAGAGAGAGAGAGAGAGAGAGAGAGAGAGAGAGAGAGAGAGAGAGAGAGATAGAGAGAGAGAGAGAGAGAGAGAGAGATAGAGAGGGAGAGAAAGAGAGAAAAAGAAAGAAAGAGAGAGAGAGAGAAAGAGAGAGTTAGAGACAGAGAGAGAAAGATAAAGAGTTAGATAGACAGAGACAGAGAGAGAGTTAGGAGCTGTTAAGGGGTCACGGAAGGTAAACCGTTGCTGTAATAGGTTGGAGGGGAGGGGAGGGAGGGGGAGGGGGGAGGGACACGGGAGTCGAGCGAAGAAAGGGATCTTCATGGGATTATGGACATCGGATCGTCTCAATATTGGCGAAGGTGTGTGACAGAGGAGAGAGCGGCATGGTTGAAGAGGAGGAGGAAGAGGAGGAGGAGGAAAGGGGGAGGAGGAGGAAGAGGAGGAAAGGGGGAGGAGGAGGTGAAGGAGGAGAAGGAGGAGGAGGAGGAGGAATAGGAAGAGGAGCATAAGGATAAGGAGGAGGAGGAGGAGGAGGAGGAGAAGGAGAAGGAGGAGGAATAGGAAGAGGAGCATAAGGATAAGGAGGAGGAGGAGGAGGAGGAGGAAGACAAGAAGGAGAAGGAGCAGGAGGAGGAGGAGGAGGAAGAGGAGAAGGAAGAGGAAGATGAGGAGTAAGAGCAGCAGAAGCAGTAGTAGTAGAAAAAAATTAGAAGAAGAAGAAGCAGAAGAATAACAGAAAAAAATAGGAAAACATAAACTAAAAGCCAGCTATCGCCCGGCCGCGACTGCACTCATAGTCAACCGTGAATGAACTGAGGTTAATGGGTTTGAAATTTGTATGGGCATGAAGGGGGCCATTGACAAAGGGGTAGGGCGAGGAAAGTGTTCGTTGAATGCCCATTTTGTGTGGAATTCCCTTAGAATGGACCTTTGGATCTTTACGTTTGGGGTCCTTTGCCAGTTCGAGATATTTTGAGAAACTGCTGGATTTGTTTCTGAAGGGTGTGGGGTGGCAAGTGCTTGAGTCTTAGGAAAGGTGGATTTATGATAGGAAAGAGAGAGAGAGAGAGAGGGAGAGAGAGAGAGAGAGAGAGAGAGAGAGAGAGAGAGAGAGAGAGAGAGAGAGAGAGAGAGAGAGAGAGAGAGAGAGAGAGAGAGAGAGAGAGAGAAAGAGAGAGAGAGAGAGAGGGAGAGGGAGGGGGAGGGGGAGGGGAAAAGAGAGAGAGAGAGAGAGAAAGAGAGACAGAGACAGAAACAAAGACAGAAACAGAGACAGACAGACAGACAGACAAACAGAGATAGATAAACAGAGAAAACAAAAAAATGAAAAAAGGTGACGCATATTTTCTCGAAACAATTGACGATACGCTAGCATAAAGGACAATACTGCAATCGGAAATTTCACCCAAATGCCAACCGCCAGCATTCGGCATAGAAGTGGCATTTCCGTCCAAGAAAGAATTCTAAGAACAAGGTAATTCTTCTTAGTCTTATTCTTCACGCCGCTGGTTTCTTGAATGAGAGCTACCGAGTTTTTCGGGTCCTTGATGATGTTCTTATGTATGGTAAAGATGGAGAGGGAGAGAGAAAGAGAGAGAGGAAGGGAGGGAGAGAGGGAGAAGGAGGGAGAGAGATGGAGGAAGGGAGAGGGAGAGAGGAAGGGAGGGAGAGGGAGAGAGAGAGAGAGAGAGAGAGAGAGAGAGAGAGAGAGAGAGAGAGAGAGAGAGAGATAGAGAGAGAGAGAGAGAGAGAGAGAGATAAAACAGA
>NC_061825.1:5858409-5860909 GCF_019202785.1 Penaeus chinensis
TGTCGGCGCCATTTTCCAGCGCGTGCACCGCTCGTGGAGCCGGAAGCTGCCACATGCCGCCACATTGCCAAAATATCGTGTGAATTTGAAACTCTTTTTGGTAATTAGAAAAATATATATGTATTCTCGATCTTTCTCTTTCGCTGTTTTTATCTCTCTCTCTTTCTCATTCTCCATCTCTATCCCTCTTTCTCTCTCTCCCTTTCTCAGTGTCTTTATCTCTATCTCTCTCTTCTTATCTTTCTCTCTCACTCTATCTATATATTTCTATCTCTCTCTCTCTTCATGTATCTCTCTCCCTTTCCTTATCTCTCTCTCTCTCTCTCTCTCTCCTCCTCCCTCTCCCTCCTTCCTTCCCTCGCCCTGCGCCTCCGCCCCCCACCCCCTCCGAAACCACAATATATCTCCGTCTTTTCCTTCGCCAAAATCGAGTCTCTTTTTAACCTCCACCTTCGTCCCGGCGGTCGTCAGAGCCACGCGGCGTGACGTCACCACGTGCTCGGGGGCCAATCAGCGTCGTCCGCGGAAGAGCAATTAGCCAATCGCGTGCGGAGCGTGACGGGGTGGCGCGCTTGCCGGAAATAGCGCGTGGCCGCCATTATCTTCGGGACCGACGGACCGCTGGCGCTTCTCGAGTCGGGAGGCGGTGCTGTATTCGCCGACGGGATTGTAAAAGGCGGGGGGCCCTTGCCTTCTTTGTTATTATTGTCTTTTTCTTCCTTGTATCTTTATTTTTTATTTTCGTTTTCTTCTTCTTCTTCTTCTTCTTCTTCGTCTTCTTCTTCTTCTTCCTCTTCTTCGTCTTCTTCTTCTTCATCTTCTTCGTCGCCTCCTCCTCCTCTTCCTCCTCCCGCTCCTCTTCATTCTCTTTCTCTTCCTCCTTCTTCTCCTCCTCCTCCTCCTCCCCCTCCCCCTCCCCCTCCCCCTCCCCCTCATCCTCCTCCTCCTCCTCCTCCTCCTCCTCCTCCTCCTCCTCCTCCTCTTCCTCCTCCTCCTCCTCCTCCTCCTCCTCCTCCTCCTCCTCCTCCTCCCCCTCCTCCTCCTCCTCCTCCTCCCCCTCCTCCTCCTCCTCCTCCTCCTCCTCCTCCTCCTCCTCCCCCTCCTCCTCCTCCTCCCCCTCCCCCTCCCCCTCCTCCTCCTCCTCCTCCTCCTCCTCCTCCTCCTCCTCTTATTTCTGAGTCCTTCGCGACGTGAAAACGAAGGCTGACTGAGAGTAAAATAGCCGGCTTGTTTTTCTTTCTGGCCCATGAAGGTCCTCCTGCGGTTTTGGCGAAGGAGGAGGAGGAGGAGGAAGAGGATGAAAAGTAGGAAGAGCAGGAGGAGGATGAGGAGGAAGAAAAGAAAAGTAGGAGGAGGAGGAGGAGGAGGAAGAGGATGAAAAGTAGGAGGAGAAGGAGGAGGAGGAAGAGGATGAAAAGTAGGAAGAGCAGGAGAAGGATGAGGAGGAAGAAAAGAAAAGTAGGAGGAGGAGGAGGAGGAGGATGGGAAGGAGGGGGTGGAGGAGGAGGTGGGGTGGAGGAGGAGGAGTAGGAAGAGAATGAGGATGAGGAGGAGGAAGAAGAGGATGAAAAGGAGGAGGAGGAGGAGAAGGAGGAAGAGGAGGAGGTGGACGGGGGGGAGGGAGGAGGAGGAAGAGGAGAAGAGGAAGAGCAGGAGATGGGAGGGCGGGGGGGGGGCAAGGGGGGGAGTGATGGAAGCGTCGGAAGATGAGGGGAAAAGGAGGGGGAGGGAGGGGGAGGATGGGAGAAGGAGGGAGGGAGGGATATCGAGTGATAATGGGGGGAAGGGAGGGAGGAAACGAGGGAGAGGGAGGAGGGGGGGAAGCGAGGGAGGGAGGAGGGAGAGAGAAGGAAGGTTAATGGAGGGAAGGTGGGGGAGCTAAGGAGGGGAGAGGGGCGGATGGAGGGGAGGGAAGAGTGAGGAAAGGTGAGGGAGGGAGGAGGAAGAAGAGAGGAAGAAGCGATGGATGATAGAGGAGAGAGAGAGGGAGGGAGGGAGGGCAGGAGAGGAGGGGCGAGGAAAGAAGCGTCAGATAATGGGAGAAAGGAGAGGGAAGAAGAGAGGAGAGAGAGGGAAAGGAAGAATATAAGAGATAGGGGGAAAGGAAGGAGACAGGAGAGAGAGGGAAGGGAAGGAGAGAGGAGAGCGAGGGAAAGGAAGAATATAAGAGAGAGAGGGAAAGGAAGGAGAGTAGAGTAGAGGAAGGGAGAGGAGAAAGAGAGGGGGAAGGAGAGAGAGAGAGTAGAGAAAAGGAAGGAGAGAAGTGAGGGAAGGGAAGGAGGGAGGAGAGGAAGAGACGTGGAAGGGAGAGGAGAGGGGAGGGTCATGGTCGTCTGCTGCTGATGATCGCAGGAGAGAAGGGAGGTAGAGGTAAATAGTCGAAGGGAGAAGGGGGGAGGGAAGGAGGGAAGGGGGTAGGGGGAAGAAGAGGAAGGGGGGGGGGAGGGATGGGGAAGGGGGAGGGGGGAAGAGGAGGGAGCCGGCGGCGTCGACGAATCGT
>NC_061825.1:5865909-5868409 GCF_019202785.1 Penaeus chinensis
TAAATCGACAGATAATTAAACAGATAGATATATAGATATAAGGAAATATGAGATAGAGCGATAGTGTTGGATATATGTATATATATATGTATATAGAGAGATAGATAGATAGATAGATAGATAGATAGATTAATAGATAGATAGATATTGAGAAATATCGTAAGGTTCAACTACTCTTAGTAGTCTCATTCATATATTTTTCTGGTTGATGCATAAATGTAGTGATTGAACAAAAATGCATATTATTGACACCATTTTTATTTATCAAATTTATAAGAAACGATATAAAAATTTATCACAGACATAAAAGACAAATAAATGACAGATAGACTGAAGATAAAACTAAACATACGTAAATATACAAAATTCGTTCACACGTAAACATACTATTGAAAGAAATTGAAGAAAGTTATTCATAGAAGATTTTTAGAATTATAAAAGAGTAGCTGTCCACAGATGATAATGAATGTTCTTGTTTATTTGTTTGAAAAATGATGAAAGCATTATCAAGACGAGGTAATGGTGGTGATGGTGAAGGTGGTGGTGGTGGTGATGGTGATGGTGATGATGGTGATGGTGATGGTGATGGTGATGATGATGATTATGATGATGATGATGATGATGATGATGATGATGATGATGATGATGATGATGATGGTGATGATGGTGATGATGGTGATAATAATGATGATAATGATGATAATGATGCCGATGATGAGGTGATGAATATGATGACTATGCTCATGATCAAGATAGTGTGGGTGAGAAATATTTGAAAATAATCATGATACATAATAACAATAATGATATCAAACATCCACTTCCTACCACTGATAAGAGTAAATAAAATAAAAATAGTAATGGGAAAAGCAAAAACAACGATAATAATGATTATAATAACATTGCAGATGACAACAATGATAATGTCGATAAATAACACAATAATAATGATGATCATAATGATGATGTCAGAAATGATGATAATAATAACAACAACAATAATAATATAGATAATAATGATAATGGTGAAAGTAGTAGCGGTAGTAGTAGTAACAGTAATAATATTATTGACTATAATAATGATTATGATATCAACAATTATAATCGTAGTAATAATGATAATGATAATACTAAAACAATAATGATAATGATAATAAAAAAATAGAATAATGCTAATAATAATAACAATGATAATGATAATAATGATAACGATTATGATAATAACATCAATGATAATAATAATTATGATAATAAACTCAAGAACAACAATAGTAATAATAATGATAACAATGATATTAATGATAATAAGGATCATATTGATAATATTTCTACTATAGCTACACCTATAATGAGAATTCTTATACTAGTTATATTGTTAATATTATATCTTTTTACTATTATCATCATTATTATTATTATCATTAAGATTACCATCATTATTGTTATCATATTTTTGTTATCATCATTATTATTATCATTACTATTATTATCATTATTATTATTACTATTACTATTATTACAATTATTATTACAACAAATTTTTATGATCATAATAATCATCTTTATTATTATCATTATTATCATTGTTTTTATTACTACTTTTGTTATTATCATTATATTTATTATCATTGTTATCATCGTTACGACTACTACTACTATCATTATTATTATTATCATCATTATCACTATTACTATTACTAGTATCACCATCATTATCTTTGCTGATATTATCATTAATAGTAATGCTAATATCATTGCTGATAACAATAATAATAACAGTAATATTAATAATAATGATAATAATAATGATAATGATAATAATGATAATGATAATAATGGTAATAGTAATTATTACTATTATTATAATTATTATTATTATTATTATTATTATTATTATTGTTATTATTATTATCATTAATCATTATTATTACCATTATTATTATTATCAACGTCATCATCATAATTCCTATTACTACTATTCTATCACTGATACCATCATTATCATTTCATCGTCATCATTATTGTTATTATTATTATTATTATTGTAGCATTAATGTTGTCAATATTATCATTATCATCATCGCTTTTAATATCATTAGTATTATCAATATCATCATTGCTATTACTATCATCATCAATACTGTTGATGTTATTATAACGTTATTATAACAATCATTAAAAAATGTTTATAGTAATCACTACTACTATTATCATCGCTTCCTTTGATTTTAATTTGATTTCGATATCAAAATAATTATGACAATGTTGATTATCACAAATAACGTCGTTATTCCTGTCATAATTATGGTCGCTATCTCTACCATAATTGATGTTGCTTCACAATTTCAATCTTTAACAAAATCACTAATATAACATATAGGAATGGATATAATTTTAAAATAATAGCATTATTATTGATAATGACGAAGTTATGAAGTTATGAACAGCCACTCATTAAATATTAGAAAGAGAACAGAAATACGAAGAATCAAACTTTAAA
>NC_061825.1:5878409-5883409 GCF_019202785.1 Penaeus chinensis
GGAAGTGAGAGGAAGAGGGAAGAAGGAAGGGGGGAAGAAGGAGAAGGAGGGGATAGGATAAGAGGCAATAGGTGGAAGGAGAGAGATGTGGCAATATAGGGAAGGAAGAGGAGAAAGAATAGTAGGTAAAAGAGAGAAATGAGGGAGAGGAGAGAAGGAATGGGAGAGGAGAAAGAGGAGATAGGATAGGAGGCAATAGAAGAAAGGATGAGGGAGAGGAGGCAATAGAGAGAAGGAATGGGAGAGGAGAAAGAGGAGATAGGATAGGAGGCAATAGAAGAAAGGATGAGGGAGAGGAGGCAATAGAGAGAAGGTAGGAGAAAGAGAGGAAATAAGACAAGGCAAGGGAATGCTTAACGTGACGCCACGAAGTAGAAAGGGAGGGAAGAAGAAAGGGGAGAGAAGGAGATAGAATAGGAGGCAATAAAGGGAAGGAACGAGGGAAGGAGAGGAGACATGATAGGAGATAATAGATTGCTTAACGTTACATCACGAATGGGAACTGAAGAAATGAGGAAGAGTGAAAAGGAAGAGGAGAAGGAGAGGAGAGGATAGGAAGAGAGAGGATATGATAATAACACAGGTAGAGGATAAAACAAGAGAATAAGGGAGGAGGGAGAAAGAGAAGACACAGGACAGGACAGGGGATTTTTAGTAGACGAATTGGCGTGAAAATTAAAGGTTATAAGAGTGAAATTTTGGAAATCAATAAACAGGTATCGCGAAAGAGGAGAAAAGAAAACGGGATGAAGGCGAAACGAAAACGGGATTAAGGAGAAAAGAAAACGGGACGAATTAAAAAAGAAAACGGGATGAAGGCGAAACGAAAACGGGATTCAGGAGAAAAGAAAACGGGACGAAGTAAAAAAGAAAACGGGATGAAGGCGAAACGAAAACGGGATTCAGGAGAAAAGAAAACGGGACGAAGTAAAAAAGAAAACGGGATGAAGGCGAAACGAAAACGGGATTCAGGAGAAAAGAAAACGGGACGAAGTAAAAAAGAAAACGGGATGAAGGCGAAACGAAAACGGGATTCAGGAGAAAAGAAAACGGGACGAAGGAAAAAGGAAAACGGGATGAAGGCGAAACGAAAACGGGATTCAGGAGAAAAGAAAACGGGACGAAGTAAAAAAGAAAACGGGATGAAGGCGAAACGAAAACGGGATTCAGGAGAAAAGAAAACGGGACGAAGGAAAAAGGAAAACGGGATAAAGGCGAAACGAAAACGGGATTAAGGATAAAAGAAAACGGGACGAAGAAAAAAAGAAAACGGGATGAAGGAGAAAAGAAAACGGGATCAAAGAGAAAAGAAAACGGAATGAAGGAAAAAAATTGAGAAAGGGAAGATCTGGACGGAATGGTAAGTTTCTGTGGGACGCTATACATAAGATAGATAAGGAGGATAGATTAAAAGTTAGAAGGATAGATATATGCACATGTCTATTCATGTGTGTGTGTGTTTGTGTGTGTGTGTATAAGAATTTATACACACACACACATATATATATATGTATATATATATACACACATGTATATGTTTGTATCTCTCTCTCTCTCTCTCTCTCTCTCTCTATATATATATATATATATATATATATTCATATATATTTACAAACACACATATATTCATATACACATATACATCCGTGTGTCTGTATATATATATATATATATATAGGGGCATATAAATATTTATATACATATATTTATATATACACATACTCATTTACCTATATATACACATTTTTTTGTTTATTTATTCATATATTTATAGCCATACCGTACACTTGCACGTGAACCATTTCATGCCTTCAACAGAAGTCTAACCCAGGCAATAATTTCCTAAAATGTTGGATAAAATCTACGGTATCGTCTCGTACACTATCGGAGGAGGTTTCTTGACTTAACTTTCTTGAGTCACTCCGGGTGAGTCGAGTTCTGTGTAGATTTATTGTATTTATTTATTTACTTATCTGTTAATCTACTGCTGCCGGGAAGGGATTGTAAGCCCACATGTCCACAGTTTGATTTATTGATTGAATTTAAACATAGATGGCTCCACCAGTGTTTAGTCACCAAGCAGTCATTAATTCGACCTTTTTCTCCTGTTTACCAATCTTAATTTTCGGAAATATTCTATCATGTGCTATTAGTATTATTGCTATTATGTAATGTTATTGTAAGGAACTAGTAAATTACTAATAGACTCCTTGGTGGTTGAACACTTATGGCGCCATCTATGTGTAGATACATTTCACAAAACAAAACTACAGTAAACATCACAGTTTTACGTCGTTAGTGGGTTTCCTTATCGATTAATTCTCAACTGCTCGCGTCGTGCAAGTGAAACGATAGATTATAAAACCCCCATACACTATCTATCACGGTCACGGCAGGATTGAGAAGCTAATCCACACTTAAACCTTCTAGTAATGCAATGTGACTTCATTAATGGACTTCAGAGACATCATTATAAGCCTCCATTGTCTCTCATCTCCCAGGCCTCGCCTTCCCTCTTCTCTGGTCGTCACAGCATCACTTTTTCCTCAGCATCTTCTCGCCACGAAGGAGATGAACAGTCAGACTGGGATAACTCAGCTGAAGACGTCAATAAAGTAGGATAAACTTAGGATTTTTTTTTTCTTCTTCTTCTGTTCCTGGATTCAGGTATTTCCTTTTTTATTGATGTTGGAATCAATATTATTTTTATGTTCATTGTGGTTGGTATTGTTGTTGTTGTTATTGTTGTTGTTATTGTTGTTGTTGTTATTGTTGGTGTTGTTGTTGTTATTGTTGTTGTTATTGTTGTTGTTATTGTTGTTATTATTGTTGTTGTTAATGTTATTGTTGTTGTTGTTATTGTTGTTGTTGTTATTGTTGTTGTTATTGTTATTGTTATTGTTGTTATTGTTGTTATTGTTTTTGTTATTGTTGTTATTGTTGTTATTGTTGTTATTGTTGTTATTGTTGTTATTGTTGTTGTTGTTGTTATTGTTGTTGTTATTGTTATTGTTATTGTTGTTGTTATTGTTGTTGTTATTGTTGTTGTTGTTGTTATTGTTGTTGTTAATGTTATTGTTGTTGTTGTTATTGTTGTTGTTATTGTTGTTGTTATTGTTATTGTTGTTGTTGTTATTGTTGTTGTTATTGTTATTGTTATTGTTATTGTTGTTATTGTTGTTATTGTTGGTGTTATTGTTGTTATTGTTGGTGTTGTTATTGTTGTTAGCGGTGGTTGTTGTTGTTATTGTTGTTGTTATTGTTGTTGTTATTGTTGTTGTTATTGTTGTTGTTGTTGTTGTTATTGTTGTTGTTATTGTTGTTATTGTTGTTATTGTTGGTGTTATTGTTGTTATTGTTGGTGTTGTTATTGTTGTTAGCGGTTGTTGTTGTTGTTATTGTTGTTGTTATTGTTGTTGTTATTGTTGTTATTGTTGTTATTGTTGGTGTTATTGTTGTTATTGTTGGTGTTGTTATTGTTGTTAGCGGTGGTTGTTGTTATTGTTGTTATGTATATTGACTCTTATTTGTAACAAACACACCAATGATTTCGCAATAATCGTGTGAATCAAGGAATTAATAGATAAATAGATAAATGGAAACTTCAGGATCGATAACAGAAACAAGTTCCTGAAACATGAAACTCGAGTACAAAGGAAGTGTGTTTTTACTTTCTGAAGTGACTCATCTGTGTATGTATGTATTTATGTATATACATATACGTACATATATATGTTTACACACACACATAAATACATACATGTGCTGTAGACATTGTGATGATGATAACGATGGAGGTGAAAACGAAGATAATGATGCTGATGGTGCTGAAGATGATGATGCTGATGGTGCTGATGAAGATGATGATGATGGTAATGATGCTGAAGAAGATGATGATGCTGATGATGCTGAGGAGATGATGATGATAATGATGCTGATGAAGGTGATGAAGTGATAACAGAGTGATGATGCAACTGATGGTGATGAAGTGATGATGATGATGATGATGGTGACTTTAGGTTTATAATGATTATTATTATCGTGATGTGATGGTGAAGATAATGATGATAATACAAAAGTAGGAAAGTCAGTAAAGTAGACTGTAGTTAAAACAAAGAAAGGAAAAAAGAAAGAGAGAAAAAGAAAAAAGAAAATTCTTAAAAAAAATAAAAAAATAAAGAAAATTCAAATTGCACATAAAATACAACCAGGGAAATATAGTAAAATAAATAAAATGAAATAAGATAAATAAATAAAAAAGTATAATAACCAAAGAAAGCAAAATAAATACGAAGAAAACGAATATACAAAAATACAAAATCTTAAATTGCATATAAGCTACACCAAGCAAGAATAAGATATTGCATACTATCTGGACTGACAAGTCGCTAGAATACACACCTAGGAAAATATTGAATGTTGAATATGCAAAAGAAATTATCAGTGAACGCCTGTCAGATATGGTTTACTGAGCCGCCTAAAATGAGGTAAACAATTTTAATTAATTACCTTAATATATCCTTAATTTACAGTGTTACTTTGTAATATAATCATAAAATTATATAGAGAGAGTATTTAATATCCACGTTACTGCATTTAGCTAAGGTAGAAAATGTATGAATAAAGCGAATGAACAAAGACATTAGATAAGGTAAAGACAGATAAATAAGATAATAAATGAATAAATAAATTAAGCAGGTAGTAAGCAGTTTGTAAATATATGAGGGATGAGTAATTAGCAGAGGTTAATAAATGTGTAATCAAGATAAGCTATTTTACCATGAATTTCGGCCTCTCTTCAATTCTTACTGTTCATGGTCATCACAAGCAAGCAAGCAAGAAAAGTAGAGAGAGAGAGAGAGAGAGAAAGAAAGAAAGAAAGAAAGAAAGAAAGAAAGAAAGAAAGAAAGAAAGAGAGAGAGAGAGAAAGAAAGAAAGAAAGCAAGAAAGAAAGAAAGAAAGAAAGAAAGAGAGAGAAAGAAAAAGAGAGAGAGGGAGAG
>NC_061825.1:5888409-5893409 GCF_019202785.1 Penaeus chinensis
CTATAGTTATCTTTATCATTATCTCTATAGTTATCTTTATCATTATCACTATAATTATCTTTATCATTATCTCTATAGTTATCTTTATCATTATCACTATAATTATCTTTATCATTATCTCTATAGTTATCTTTATCCTTATCACTATAGTTATCTTTATCATTATCTCTATAGTTATCTTTATCATTATCACTATAGTTATCTTTATCATTATCACTATAATTATCTTTATCATTATCTCTATAGTTATCTTTATCATTATCACTATAATTATCTTTATCATTATCTCTATAGTTATCTTTATCATTATCACTATAATTATCTTTATCATTATCTCTATAGTTAACCTTCTTATCCCTTTATTATCATTGTTATCATCATTGCACTTATCCTTATTAGTCTTTTATCATTTCTCATCATTTTTCATCATTTACATCTATCCTCCCTATCCTCTAAATGTGACTATCTGCAGTTGACATAATTATCCCAATGATCTATTTAATTCGTATTTTTATCCTATTTCCGCTCTTGTCTCAGTTTTATTCTTGCATGCAATTTTCGCATTCAATCACCTGCTCTTTCATTTCATGTGGCTACCATTCAAGCATGAAATTACGGATCAAATTGGTAGATTTTATTTATAATGATAATGAATCATGATGTTGAAGCCTAATAATGACAAATAATAGATAAGAACAGAAAAAAGAAAATAATAATAATAAAAAAGAAAAAAGAAAAAAATAACAAATAAAAAATAAATTGAGTATAAATCACAGAATTAATTTTCGTTCCTATTAACAAACGCCAAATTAACTTCTGTCCAACATTACTGTCTATATATTTGATATGAATATTCATTGAGTTTTTGTGTCTCATTTTCACTAAATGAGGAAGATTATTGAAATTTCAGTTAAAAAAATGTAGTGGAGATAGAAATTAGGGTAGGGATATAAAGATATATAAAGCGATAGATAGACAGATAGATAGATAGATAGATAGAAAGTTGGTGAAAAAGAGAAGGTGAGGTTGCCATATTATGAATTTTTGTTTGTATTTTTATCTTGTTTACATTAGATGAAGAAAATTTCAATAAAAGAATGTAGGGGGAGATTAAGTGAGGTAGGGACATGGGGATAAAGCGATAGATAGATAGATAGATAGATAGAGAGAAAGGTAGCGATAAAAGGGAGGAGGCGAAGGTGGAGGTTATCTATATTACAGGATTTTTTTTTGTATTAATCCTCTCTCAATATAGACTCAAATTTAGATAAAAGATTATAGGGGCGATAAAAAATGGGATAGATAGATAGAGAGAGAGATAAAGAAAGAGAGAGAGAGAAAGAACGAGAGAAGAGGAATGGAGGAGTGAGGTGACAAGGCCCCGAGTAACAGACAGGTATATAACAACACCAGTGCAAACAAACTAACTCAATGTCAACTTCTAGACTCATCACCAAAGACCCCGCAGCCTCATCGGAGAGTGGAAGTTTCAACAGAATCCCATTAGTCTGCCAATTTGAACCTTCTGCCGGCCAAGCGAGTGTCCCTTTACGCCGAACACCTGTCGCCGACGTGTTGCCGTTAACCTCTCCTCCCCGGCAGGTACATCCTCGCCCCGGGCTCCTGCTGGATATTGCACCTGCAACTTTCCTCCCTGGGGGCGACGCACGTAACTGGTGAGCGGGGTTTCGATGCCTCGGGCGCCTGCGCGGTGGGCAGGTGTGTTGGTGCGTGTGTGTAGGTGTACATGTGTGTTTATAGGGTGTGGTTTGGTGTATGTATGTGCATGCGTGTACATATACGCACGCAATTACACGCACACACACACATGCACACACACACACACACACACACTGTTACTGTTGTTGTATTGTTGTTTAAACACACGCACACACACACACACACACACACACACACACACACACACATATATATATATATATATATATATATATATATGTGTGTGTGTGTGTGTGTGTGTGTGTGTGTGTATCTATATCTATATCTATATCTACATCTACATCTATATCTATACACACACACATATGTATATATGTGTGTGTGTGTGTGTGTGTGTGTGTGTGTGTGTGTGCATGTATGTATGTATGTATGTATGTATGTGTGTGTGTGTGTGTGTATGTGTGTGTGTGTGTATGGATGTATGTATGTATGTGTGTGTGTTTGTGTGTGTGTGTGTGTGTGTGTGCTCCTGCTTCTTCATACACAGATCTTTTCGACAATATTTTTATCTGACACCAAAGATATTGGGTGTCATTTGGAGTTCATGTCGAGCAAATTACAAGTGGAACAACGAAGGGAAGTACAGGAAAGCACACACACATATGACATATTTGTGGGGTATCTGTGTTCCCCTTCGCTGTTCTCTTTGCAAATTGGGTGTCATGTGCAGTATGCCATTCTATCGTGTTTCTGAAACAATGTAAACCGAAAATAAAGTTTCTATGGTATTTGATGATCAGTTCATTTCATTGAATTGTTTAACATCTGTTGTGTCTTTGTTCTACGATTTCTTTTAATGTCACGTCCGGATTATGTGAAATACAACTGATTCGAAACAACGTAACATTTTCCTATATTCCGTTAGTATAAAAATAATTAATATCATTTATGGCCAAATGATCTTCAAAAAAATAGAATTTACAGTTATATGTGCATTTTTAAATATATTTGCTGTGTTATTTCGTTTTTCTCTTTTTTTCCAACTATATTTGCTAATAAAGATAATCAACAGTATAATTAACAGCTTCATTAGTACTGTTGATGATAAGAAGAAGAAATCGCTGATGGTACTGATAATGATGATAATAATAAAAACAATAATTATAGTAATAATTATAGTAATTTATTATAATGATAATAATGAAAGAAACAATAATTATAGTGATAAGGATAGTGATAATTATAATGATAATGATGATAATAAAAATAATTATAGTGATAATGAAGAGAAAAACAATAATTATAGTGATAATGATAGTAATAATTATAATAATGAAAACAGTGATTCTAGTGATAATGATAGTAATAATTATGATGATAATGATAATAAAAACAATAATTGTAGTGATAATGATAGTAATAATTATGTGGATAATGATGATAAAAACAATAATTATAGTGATGATGATAGTAATAGACATAATGATAATGATGATAAAAACAATAATTATAGTGATAATGATAGTAATAATTATAATGATAATGATGATGCTAAAAACAGTGATTATAAAAATAATAATACAAATATTTATAATAATAATAATGACAATAAAAATCATAATGGTAATAATGATAACAATAACGATAATGGTAATGCTAATAATAATAATAATATTAACGGTAACAACAACAATGATTATAATGATAATAATAATATTGACAAAACAGTAATGATAATGATGATAATGTCAATAATAATAGTACTAAGTTCAAACTACTATGTATATTCAGATATAGGTACTATAAATCTGTGTGCATTTATTGTGATGAATTTTATATGTCACCTGTATTCGATTTCGTATTTATTAAACCTGAATTACATTGTTGCCCTATCCTCCTGATAGTAATTAATCCTCAATTATCTTCAAGTAAATGCTCTCCTTCTAATGTAATTTAATTAGAGCAAATGTAGACATTAGGTAACAACATAAACAATCAACGTAGCGGTTGATTGGTTGCAATTCTGCAGATGATTCTTGTCCCTGGGTTAGGTGGATTCAGGAGAGGGTGGGGGGGGGGAGGGGGAGCAGAAGGGGAAGGGGGAGGGAAGGGGAAAGAGAGAGGGAGGGGGAAGTGGAGAAGGGGAAGGAGAGGGGGGAAGTGGGGTCAGGAGGGAAATGAGGGAAGGGGAAGGGGAGGAGGAAAGGGGGAATGGGGAAGGGGAGGGGGGTAGGGGAAGTGGGAATGGGGAGAGGGGGAGGCGGCTAAAAGAAAAAAAGAGAAAGTGAGATATGTTTTTGCCCACAACAGGTTTCTTATATTCGGTCACCCTCTCAACACTTACAAATACTCATTAGATTCCGCTACAATGGAATTAATCTCTAAGACTTTTGACAACTAAGAACGGACAAGACTATAGAAAGATTAATCAGATCTAATCCAATCTAAGAATAATTAGACAAAACACGATAAGAACGAAAGAAGAAATACATAAAACATGAAAAAGCGAAACAGACAACCACTGGACAAATCTTCAATGAGCCAAGTTAACGTTGTCAGTTTCCCCCATTGTCTCAAATAACAGCTTGGGGCAGAGCAACAAAATACCTGGACAGTGGCTAGCTCTGCATGTTGTGGGACGAGGGCCACACCTACACAGTACTGATTTAGACCCGTCGTGCTGGTGGACTTGGGATCAGCCATGCCTTGGACGTTATACCTCGTGGAGATGGGCTTGTTTGCCATGAGAATTTGAGAGGTTTTTGTTTGTTAATTACTAGGTGATGATGGTGATGATGATCTTAATGTTGATTATGATAAGGTTACTATTAACGATAATATTAATAATCACAACAACAGTGACAATAATGATAATATTATTACTTTAACTGTTATTATAATTATCATTATGATTGTTTATATCACCATCAGCTAATAACTGCTTAGGTCTTATTGTAAGAGTGTTGGCGTAATCTAAAGATAAGATGAAAAAAAAAAAAAATAATACACAAAATTAATTGAAAAAACACGAATCATAATGGTCTTTTGCGTCAAATGATAATTCTTTCATTTCATCAGCATGTAAAACTAGATTACCAATCACACTTTATATTTGGAACGCTGATCTTCATCAGGCAAAACTCTGAGCAGTCTGTACGCAAATATATGCAAATGCACAGTTGCCAATATCATCCGGCTTTACCACAAGGAACCGCTTGTTTTTATATACCCAAGACATGAATGCATACACGAATACATGCATGCATACATATGTCGTGTACCTACTATCTAACACATCTGTCTATATCGATCTGTTTACT
>NC_061825.1:5930909-5935206 GCF_019202785.1 Penaeus chinensis
TTAAGAGGAATTACTAAAAAAGAAAAAAAAAAAAAAAAAATGGAGCAAAGTGAGAGACTGGACGTATTCGTTCCTACTTTGGCCGGATATAGGTAACCATTTCCTCGTGTGTCCATGTGATATGTGGTTTCCGTTATGACTTAATAAGTTGTCGTTGCATTTCTATGTGAATACTTCTTATTTTGCTGACATTCCTAATATCCAAGATCATCTTATTTTCTGCTTCAGATGTGTGATATAATACATGCATAAACACGGAGGCTAATTTACGCAACAAAAGTTTTTAATGGAGTAATCTCTGTGTTATATTTACCGCTGTTTTAACATTATTTGTAAAATTTATAGAAGGTTACGTTTAAAATGCAACTGTACACTATCTTCTTTTTATGGATAATTTGCCATTCCTTGCCTTCAGCTTATTTTGGAATGATTTGTAGTAAGCTAATATGCTCAGCTTAATTGGACCTGTTTTACCGAGCCGCACAAAGCAATCAGCAAAAAGCCTTTTCATAATGATCGCTAATGAAGTTTTCACTCTTCAGAAATCTGCTACTGCTGTCTCGAATCCAACGAGTTTCTGAAACAAACGAATCACTGGTTTTATTCGAGGTAAACTTGTTCTGAATAAAAAAAAAAAGAAAAAAAAAAAGAAAAAAAGAAAGAAACAAAAAAAAAAAAAAAAAAAACTTATATCCCGTTTTGTCATTTTGGATAATTAAGTTATGAGTATAAGAACGTAATTATTTTCAAACTCAATTCGCTCATTCATAATTTCATTTGTGGAAATTATTCACATCAGATTGAATTCATGAGACTGATAATTAGAGCATCTCGTTTCCTGCGGATATATGAAACAATAAAAGTAATAATCTATCGATAACACGAAGAAAAGTTGATTTTTATGTATCTAAAATAATAAAATAGTACAGGAAAAATGTATCCAGACTTTTCACATAAAACAAGTGTTATTAATAAACTCAAACGTATGATGCAGTCACGTAACAACCAGTCTAATTAATTTATAATAGTTTGCTCTGATTATAAACCAATAAACTGCCTCACTACTTGCTTTTAATAACTTTCTGTAATTAATCATTCTTCCCATCCCCTGGCTTCTCTCGCTCTCTCTAACAAATTGTACTGTACTTTTACTGTGTCTATGTTTACGTATTTACTTTCCTTGAGATGTAAATACGTCGAGTAACAGAACAATGAAAACTATTGGATTTTATGCTTGTTTTTAAGCAATATTTGCATCACGAATTATACCGACCATAATGGCATCTCCCTTCAAGAAAATCTCACCTGATTCGAAAACACAGTCTAAGAACCACACTGATTCGAGATCTGTTTCGAAACCATATAAAACAGGTATTAGGAAAGATCAGACATTAACCCCATAATCTCAGTCATTCTTTCAAAGATAAAAATTAGGTAGAATAATCACCAGATCGATAGATACAAGTAATCTGGTCCTACTACAGCCATGCTGGGAATACCGTAGAAGTGAATTGCTTCGTTTTATAATGCTGCTGCCTTCATTTCTTTTTATATTGGGATTAAGTGGTACTGGAATGGTCCATTAAACTGAAGTCATTCGTTTATATTGCTATCTTAATTTTCTGTTTTTATTTCCTCATTAGGTAGCAACAGGATTGTCCGTTTAACTAAATAAATAGCACTCCAGCAAAGGTAGATTAGCATCGTCTACCTGATCAGAAACACTTTAAACTGAAGCTTTGTGATTTAGTGGTTCATTCATACTTTAAGTGTACCCTAGCCTGTGTGATTTCGAAACTCTTTTCTGAGAGATATGCATATTTTACGATGATTCACTTCATTCGCAAGGGCTCATGCGTTAAAAATATACAAACAAAATTTCTTCTGTTGTCATTTTTCAGATTCATTCTCGGATTTTGAAATAACGTGTTCTTTTTAATTCGAGGAAAACTTCTCAACATTGGTGACAGTTTCCAAATGCAAAATTTCCCTTGAAAACTATAAATAAATTCTTTCATAGTTTGGTTTTGTCTGACTGCCTCTGTCTGTGAGTGTATCTGTCTGTGAGTGTATCTGTAAGTGTTTCTGTGAGTGTGTTTGTGCGTGTATCTGTGTATCTGTCTGTCTGTGAGTGTGTCCGTCTGTAAGTGTGTCTGCCTGTGAGTGTGTCTGTCTGTGAGTGTATCTGTCTGTGAGTGTGTCTGTCTGTGAGTGTCTGTGAACTGCCACTTGCCTTCGAAGACATCCCCCCCCCCCCCCTGCAGGCCATCTCGTTTCCCGTTTTTACTGCAGCCTGCGCTTCCTAAGAGGCTCGTGAAGACCGTCGTTTCAATAAATCTTTTTGTGTTGTTTTCTCTTCTTTGATTTCTTTTGTTTTTCTCCTTTTTTAAATTTTCTCTTGTTTTTGTTATTTCTCTTTTTTTCTGTTTTTTTTTTTTTTTTTAATTTCTCGTGTTTTTTATTTCTTCTTTATTCTCTCTCTCTCTCTCTCTCTCTCTCTCTCTCTCTCCCGCCCTTCCTCCCTCCCTCCCTCCCTCCCTCCCTCCCTCCCTCCCTCCCCCCTTCCTTTCCTCCCTCCCTCCTTCCCTCCAATTTTCTCCATCTCTCTTTCTTTTATTTTCATGTGTATATTACACAGCAAACACTATATTCGATTAACCGATGAACATTTCCCTCCGTCATTTCCATTTTCATTTCATCACTTCTTGTTTCTCTCTCTTTCGGTCGCCAATTGGACAGCAAATAACCACTAGTTTAGCATTAAAAGCGATGGCAAATTTGGGAGTTGTTATCTAAACGTTAATTTTCGAGGAAATTGAGAGTACAGATGAAAGTTGTGGTTTTGAAATACGTAAAAGAGATATTTTGGGCATCTAGTTATTTATAAAAGCGTTTTTATTTTATTTAGTTAGTTATGTAAGGGGTAAGGTTGCATATAAAAAGGAATTAGCATTTATTTATGTAAGAGGTAAGGTTATGTATGAAAATATATCAGCATTTATTTATGTAAGTGGAAAGGTTATATTTGAAAAGGAATCAGCATCATCTAATGTAAGTGGAAAGGTTATATATGGAAAGGAATCAGCATTATTTCATAATTTTATTGTTGATAGAATAATTAAATTAAAGAGAAGCTTCGGAATATTATGATGTTGAAACGTAAGTAGGCCTACATCCTGCTAAGTGGCATAATGGGGATGCAGTCAGCTGAAGAGAAAGTGATGTCACAGCTGCTGAAGAACACCCGTAAAGAACAAAGCTAGGAGGATAGAAAAACAGAGGAACAGGAGAACAGTTTCGTCTATAGCCATGGTCTGTCTTGTGAGTGATTTTTATCTTTCTTATTGTTTCCTTATTCTTTTTTTCTTTCTCTGTTTTCTTTCTCTCTTTCTTCCCTTCTTTCTAAATCTTTCTTTCCCCCTTTCTTTCCTTCCTTCCTTCCTTCTTTCTTTCCTTCTTTCTTCCTGTCTGTCTTTCCATCTTTTTTTTTTCTTTCTTTCCCCCATTCTTTCCTTCCTTCCTTTTTTATTTCCTTCTTTTCTGTTTTTCCATCTTTTTTCTTTCTTTCATTCTTTCTTCCTTTCTTTCATAGGCAGTTTCAGTCGAACGGTCTCTTACTGATCACTAGAAAGGATGTGGCTGAAAATATGTAAGATAACTGCCCTGTATTTAAAGGGAATGAAGAAGGAGATACTGACTGAAAATTGAGGAAAATAATATAGATATAATACAACTTGGATCTTCTTGGTTAACGGGGTTTATAATAGACAAGAATCAAAAAGCTTTTTTTTAATATATATAAGAAATATGAAGATAACGAGGTAATTGAAGATTAAACAGGTATTTTGATAGTAATTTGAAAATGAAGTAAACGTTTGGGGTAAAATAAAGAAAGCAAGAGAGAGAGAGAGAGAGATATAAAAAAACTTTTAAAAAAACACGAAATTATTGCGGATTTTTAGACAAAAGTAAAATACGGTGAATATAACGTTTGCATTTTTATTTGCCATTTTTGGTTAACTTGTCATCTGCGGGAATGATATTATTTCGACATCCGCGGGAGAGAAAGAGATGGAGATAGACGTGAGACATTTCAACATAACATACAATTAGACGCGAGAAGGACAATTGAAGGAGTGTAAGTTGCAAGTCCAAGAGATTTAGAGAAAGCGCTGCTGAATAATGAAGCGCTCGTTGCATGTTGCAGAGAATCTGTGGCTTGAGAACAGGACATAGAATGCGAGGAAAATGAAGGGAAAAGTGTAAATAGGAGTTTGAAGTGTTTGAAAAAGGGGAA
>NC_061825.1:5935306-5937806 GCF_019202785.1 Penaeus chinensis
ACGTGAAATTCATATAAGTATCCATTATCATTGCACGTTTTATATCGATGATTCTAACGGGCAAATGTTAAAATGAAGAGAACTAAAAAATCAATGGTATAAAATTGTTTTGACAAGTTTGTGAAAGAGGAAATGGAAATGAATAGACAATGTTGCCAGCGACTGTTCACAAAGTTTTTAATGACCGTTTTATCAACTCGACTAAAAGATCCTCAATGCTTTTATTTCATTCACTCATTTATCTTCCTGAATATCTTCAATTTCAATATAAGATTTAATTTCATTATGATATATTAAATATATGGTATATAATGCTTTCCTTTCACTCACTCACCCAATCATAAATTTCTCATTTGATTTCTCTCGAAACGCACAAAATATCCCTAGCTCCATTCTAACTTTTGAAACGACGACTGAAACATCAATATTTACATATGCAAATTACTTCAAGAGAGAAATATTCCAAGTTACCACATTGCCTCACTCTCAATTGCTCAACTCCCCATGTTGCATTTATCTCCTTGTCATCATCAGCGAGAGATATTAAACTAATTACTTTTACTTTAGCTGCTACGACCTATTAGATTCACCACGAAAATTGCATCTCTGCAATTCCGTGCAATACGTTATTCATGCACGTGTGGTCATGCTGTTTTAACCGTTGGCGATTTTCTGTCGAATTTATACTGTCGTTTGGGTGTGTGGAGTATGTGTTTGTGAGAGAGGGAGAGGGAGGGGAAGAGAAGGGAAGGGAGAGAACAGGAGGGAGAAAGGGAGAGGGAGAGAAAGGGAATGAGACAGAGAAGAAGGGGAGGAGGGAAAAAGGGAGAGGGAAAGTGGGAGAGGAAGACGAAGAGAGGAAGAGGGAGGGAAAGAGAGAGGGAAGGAGGCAGGGGAGGGAGAGAGGGAGACAGAGACAGAGAGAGGGAGAGCGAGAGGGAGAGGGAGAAGGGAACGAAGAGGGAGAGGGAGAGGGAGACGGAGAAAGAGAGAGATAGGTAGATAGATAGATAGATAGATAGATAGATAGAGAGAGAGAGAGAGAGAGAGGGAGAGACAGACAGAGAGGTAAATAGATAGAGAGACAGACAGATAGATGGAGAGAGCAGGCCGAGCTGAATCCGGGATGTAGCTTCACATCAGAATTATTGTTTTTATTATAATTATTATTATTATTATTATTATTATTATTATTATTATTATTATTATTATTATCATTATTATCAATGTGCACTTGTATCATGTCCGAATATATTTCTTTTATCTGAGAACAACTATAGGACTCAGTGTAATAAAGTTTTTTTGGAAGGCAATGCCAAATTATTTTACTTTTCATCAGGAAGCGTGTATATATATTGCAAATTTGTAAATTAATTTGATTCCTAGCAGAGGATTTGTTTGTAGAGTGAGAATAAACATCTAGAATTATCAATCTTCAATAAATTAGATATATTTCTCTCTCCGGAAACTATCTTCACATTTAACTAAAACAATATCCGGCGATCCACTTCCTCAGTAGTCGATGTGCTATCGATCTCGCCTTCCTCCTCCTCCTTCTCTTCTTTTTCTTCGTACACCTTCTTCCCCCTTCTTCTAATCCCTCCTCCTCCTCTTCCTCTTCTTCCTTTTGTCTCCTCTCCCCCCTTCTTCCAATCCCTTCTCCTCCTCTTCCTCTTCTTCCTCTTGTCTCCTCTCCGCCCTTCTTCCAATCCCTCCTCATCCTCTTCTTCCTCTTGTCTCCTCTCCTCCTTTCATCCAATCCCTCCTCCTCCTCTTCCTCTTCTTCCTCTTGTCTCCTCTCCTTCTTTCATCCAATCCCTCCTCCCCCCCACTTCTTCTCCCTCTCCTCCCCCCATGGCACCCTCACCCCCCTTTCTCCCAAACCTTTCCCAAATCCCCTTCCAATTTCTCCCTCTCTCTCCCCCCTTTCTTTCCAATCTTCTCCCCTCTCACCCCTCTTCCCCCCACCCCCCCTCCCGAGTCACGCATTCAGGTCACGCAGACCGAAGGCACACAAGTCTTCCTCTTCCGCGTTCGTTCATACCCAGGCGAGGGTCGTTTACCTTCGTCTCATTACCAGGTGTGAGGCGAGAAAGAGGAAGTTGTTGGATCTGAAGGAACGGGGGTTTAGACATGGGCGGTGGGGGGAAGGAGAGGGAGGGTGATGATAAAGATGATCTGAGGATAGAGGAAATAAATTAGGGGGAGAAGAGGGATGCGAAAAGATAAAGATGGAGGTAGGAGGAGATAAAGATGACAAGAGAGAGGAATTAAAAGGCGAAGGCGGCGGCGGAGGAGGATCTGAAGGAATGGATAAAAGGGAAAAGGAGAGCGAAGAGGGAGGAAGATGATAAAGATGACAAGAGGAAGAAGGTGATAAAGCGAGACATGGAGAGAGAGGCAGGAGAGGAGAAGGTAAGGAGAGGGAGGAGGAAAATAAAAATGAGTAAAGGCTAGAGGAAAGGTGTAAAGCGTTGATTACGAGGAAGGAAGTTCCAGG
>NC_061825.1:5945306-5947806 GCF_019202785.1 Penaeus chinensis
ATATATATATATATATATATATATATATATATATATATATATATATATACTGTATATGAAATTGTGGAGTGTATATCTACGTGTCCATATGTACAAAAAACGGGAAAAAATCATATATATATTAAATTTTCAGCTTTTATTCCACATTGATATATATGCAGATACGGTTGGTGTGTTAAATGCATAAAAAAAATATTGAATATTGAACCAATATCTAACAGGGGAAATATGATCACTTTTGTTAGGCAGAAAATGCGGAGTGATCATTTCTACAAGAACAATGTTATGAACGATATTTATGAACCACAAAACATATATTTACGTTCCATCCAATGGCACTTTGGTATTGAAAAACAACAATCGTCACGCCCTTCAAAGGAACGATTCCAGTCCTTGAATAGTTCGCAAAGTATCTATCAATTCACAGGTGGAATCTCTATTATCTTTTCCTCTTCTCACGAGACACACCGCTGCCACCATTTACGAAAGATTTGGTGTCTCCTAAATCTTCAACATCTATTTACTCATAATAATGTTATAGGCTAAAATTAAAATGTAATACCACTATGTAATGTTATGACCATGCATTAAATGTACCATCCGCTTGCCCACGCCTGTGCAGTTAGCCAGGGTGGTAAATAAAGGACTAAACTAAATCTTTTAGAATCTTACAATTGCTCTCCTTTTCGGCACGGTGTAACTTCGCCATTTCATTAGTTAGGTTCTTATACTGCTTGATCAGTTTAGGTGATAGAGGTCAGTTTGAATCTGCTTGTGGCTGTGCCTAAGACTCCAATCAAAATAATGAAAAATAGGTTATGTATGATGATGGTAGAAATAAAACACACACACACACTAACAAATACATACACAAACAAAAACACACTCAAACGAACACAAACAAACAAAAACATACTCAAACGAACACACACAAACAAAAACACACTCAAACGAACACACTCAAACAAAACACACTCAAACGAACACACACAAACAAAAACATACTCAAACGAACACACACAAACAAAAACATACTCAAACGAACAAACAGACGAGCACACATACAAAAACAAACACACATAAACATACATACATGCAAACAAATAAACACACATAATCATACATATATACAAACAAACAAACACACATGAACATACATACAAACAAACAAACACACATAAGCATACATACATACAAACAAACAAACACACACCCACACACCCACACACGAACACATCATCAGAACCAAAGCTCATAAGAATGACACATAATTAATGATCTACAATAAATGGACGTTATTTTACAACAAATGATGTCGTTCCGAGAGAGTTATGTATTTGCCTTGACCAATAGCAGTATTACACGATATTATTACTTATTACAGAACCAAATAACGATATTTTTTTTATCTATCTATGTCTATAACTGCATCTATCGACAGTTATATTTTGTTTCTATATATCTGTATCTAGCAATATCCTTATCTATTTCTATATCTGTCTATACCTATATGTATTCATCTTATCTTTTTATCTATCTATATGTAAGAATATGTGTGTGTATGTATGCATTTTTTTTGTGTGTGTGTGTGCATGTGCGTGCGTGTGTGCGTGTGTGTGCATGCGTGTGTGTATGTGCGTGTATTTTTTTGAGTATGTGTGTTTGTGTGATTTTATTTTTTGCGTGCAAGTATAATAATAATAACCGTAACGAAATAACCGAAGATTGTCCAAAACTCCTTTCTAAGTTTTGATTCAATACTGCCTCCCCCCCCCACCCCCACCCCCCAACCCCACCCCCCCATCCCTCTCCAGCAACGTCTGCACTGCAAATTATCTTTGACAATTTATTACTGCAGATTCTCTGTGTCCGTAATCACGATTCTAAAAGATGGTCGACGTTGGAACTGAACTCTCTCTCTCTCTCTTTTCTAATATATAGATGGATAGATAGATAAATAGATAGATAGGTAGACAGATACATATATATACATATATATATACATGCATACATACATACATACATACATACATACATACATACATACATACATACATACATACATACATACATACATACATACATACATACATACATACATACATACATACATACATACATACATACATACATACAAACACACACACACACACACATATATATATATATATATATATATATATATATATGCATAATAGATAGATATGGATATAGATAGATAGATAGACGGATATAGATATAAATAAATAGATAGATAGACAGATAGATATAGGTACATGTAAATGTACACACACACACACACACACACACACACACACATATATATATATATATTTATATATATATATATATATATATATATATATATATATATATATATATATATATATATATATCTGCCTGTCTATACATCTTTCTCTGTTTTTTTTTGCCGTAAATAAGTATTTTTTTTTTCCTTATTTTACAATTTTTATTATCATTTTCTTTTTATATTTGCCTC
>NC_061825.1:5976814-5979314 GCF_019202785.1 Penaeus chinensis
CTTTTTGCATCTGGGTTTTTTTTGGTCAAACCCCCAAGATGTTTGAACAATAGTTAATTATACTTTGAGCTAGAGTTTGTACAACCAAGATTCTAGTTTCAGTAGGATCTGATTTCGATGTGATTAAGATAAAACAGGGTACCCAATACTTTCTGTGTATTTGGGTCAAATGTGGTTCAAAGGTCATGAATCTGTCTATTTGTACTCCTAGTTTATTCACTGAAGTGCTGGGTTTTGATAGGCAGCCTTCAAATTTTATGATTGTGTCATGGGAATTTAGCAATGTTCTGCGACTACCTATAAATTTTTACCCTTGAGTTTTATGTGGATTTAGTTTAAGTCCATTAGTTTTCAAAATATTGTTTTGTTTTTTGTTAGAGTATCTTGCGCGTTTCTTATTAATGTATTTAAGTTGTTACTGAATCACTATGAAGAAAACTGTGATTTATCGGCCGTACTGCACTAGAGGGAGTTATTTGTTTGTTGATAAATCTTTATGAAAATTGTAAATAGGATCGGACCTAAAATAGATCCTTGCGGAATCACCAAAAGGTACTTCTTGTTTGGGTGCTTACTATTATTGATTCTTACCGATTTTGGGGCCTTTTTATATAAAAAAACTTGTAAAACCCAAAAGGGATCAATTTTTTGATTTACTAATTTGTTAAGGAGAATTTCATGGTTAAACTATCAAAGCTTAGAAAGGTCGCCATAATGTGAGTAAATTTTTCCTGTTTTTGTCAATGTTATTATAAATCTCATCAGTGATTTGCAGTAAAGCTGTTTCAGTTGATAACCTTCTTTTTAAATCCATGTTGTGTTTTAGATAATAAGTTCTGGCCCCCAGGGGAAAATTTGTCAGTTGATTTTGCTACAATTTTTTCAAGATTTTTTTGGGTATATTGGAGTATAGTAATAGGGCGATAATTTGAATGTTATATCCCCGACTTGAAAATTGGTGTTACTATACCATGTTCCAAAACGATGGAAAAAACCAGTGACCCGAGAGGTGTTTTAATAACCGTCAATAATGTAAAAGTTCGGGTAGACTATCTCTGATAAAGCGCAAAGCATACCGTCTGCTCCTACAGCATTTGTTTCGCTTAAGGTTTTTTATTACTAAGAAGATTGTTTCTACGTTTCCCTGGTTGTGGTCTGAAAACAATTTTGTTGTAATCTTTTCCGATTTTGTATTTGGTTTTTAATGTAGAAGCAATTGTTTCTCGTAAGTTAGTTTACCAATTTTGAAAAAAAGTCATTAAAATGGTTGTTCTTTGTATGGGACTTGTGCAATCATAGTGAGTGATTGTTGTGAGGCAGTGTTCTAAAAATTTTCCATGTTTTTTCAGGTTGTTCTTATATTCTGTGAATTTATTTCTAAAGTAATTTATTTTTGCACATTGAATTAGCATTTTTACATTTGTATTTTTTGTTTGTAATTATCTGAAGGCGGGCCTCATTTTCTGTTACTTTTAAGAGTTTGGTGGGCATTATTTCTATCGCTAATGGCTCTCTTGATGTCGTGTTTATCCAGGGAGAAGGGGACGTCTGACGGTTCCCGTTGTTCGTAGGGACCCAGCGAATCAATGCTGTTTTTAATAATTTTTCCTTTTTAAGAATGTTACTTGATTGTTACATTATTGTCAGTGAAATTATTTGATAGTGTCTTTCTTTAGAAGAAAAGGGCTCGAAAAGGACTGAGGGTCGTAGTGTAAAATCGCGAAAATTTTTTATTAGGGTTGGTCTCTTTGTTTTCTTTATTTTTAAACGTCTTCGTGATGAGTTATGGTCAGAAAACCCAGGGCCCACGAAATGAAACCCCCCCAAAGGGAGGATGAGGTCTGATCTGTTGTTATTTTTAAAATCTAATAGAGAAGAGGTGTTTACTGTAATTCGTGTAGGTTTGTCTATTATTTTTTCAAATTATTTTTCTTATCATCTTAGCTAACTTTGCATTAGATTTTGTTAAATCATATTTAGGTACTAAGATGAAAAGCGGTTTCTTTTTTAAAAGGGACATTTCTCTGAAAACCTTCAAGTATTCAAAAGATTCCGAGGTAGATGGGGGTGCCTTTAGACAGCGCCAAAAATTTAAAGGGAAAGGGGGAAGCATGTTGCTCTGTAGGGGTAACCGGGACATCTTCTAGGGCAGTATTGTTAACTGCTTTTAGTAGTATCCTTTTTGACTTCAGGGTGTCCCGTAATATATACATACCCCTTCCTCCTCGCCTGAAATCACATCAAAAAACTTTAAAATTTAGAATATTGACGAAATTACTGACCATTTCCTGGTGGAGCCATGTTTCACTTATGCATAATATGTCTATGATTCTCTCCTCAACTAACATTTTAATTTCTTCAAAATGTCCGAGGAGAGACTGAGCATTGATATGTTCTATTTTTATGGCATTATGCGATCTAGTCACTGGTAACGCTGACGGCGTTGCCTTGTCAAACATTCTGATCGCGCTTGTACTTGTTTCTGTTTAAGAATACTTTA
>NC_061825.1:6019314-6021814 GCF_019202785.1 Penaeus chinensis
AAGTCCTAGAGGGGATGATATACACGTGATGCTGATGCCAGCACCTACGCCATGCCGATGATGATAACAGAGCCCACGCCCTCCTCCTCAACCTCCAACACCTCTCTTCTTCCTCCCTCTTCTCCTCCTCCTCCACCTCCTCCTCCTCCTCCCCCTCCAACACCTCTCTCCCTCCTCCTCCTCCTCCTTCTCCTCCACCATCATCACTCCTCTCCCCTCCTCCTCTTTCTCCTCCTTCTCCTCTGCCTGCCTAAAGATCGTCATGCACAAGCCAGTCAGAGCAAGTTCATTCTCGTGGCTCGCGGCCGCCAAGGTCACTTTCCCTCGCTTAAAGACAAGGAAGTTTTTAAATGCTTGTCTCATTTCGATCGCGAGTTGGAGAATGTATGTATTATTCTTGTTATTTGTATTATCATTGCTGTTGTTGTTGCTGTTGTTTTTGCAATTACTACTGCTATCGGTATCATCATTATTATTAACTTTATTATTGTCATCATCATTATTATCATTATTGTTATCATTATCATAATTTCCATTATTAAGGGTTTTTTTTTATCTGTGTCATAATCATTATTATCATTATCATTATTATTACTTTTATTGGTATTATCATTATTATCATCATAATTCCTTTTTATTATGATAATCCTCTTTATCATTATCATCCTTGTTATTTTTATCCTCACTAACCATTTTCTTCTCTCCTGTCATACATAAATACGATTCAAATGCGAAGGAAGGAGAGGGAAGAAGGGGGAGGACAGAGACGGTTCGGGAGGAGGAGGGGGGGAAGGGGTAGAAGGGGGGAAATGATGGAGGGGAGGGGGGGACACAGGCGGATCGGGAAGAGGAGGAGGAAGGGGGGAGGGGGGAAGAGGGGAGGAGAAGGGGAGGGAGGACACAGACGGATCGGGAGGAGGAGGAGGAGGAGGGGGCGGGAGAAGGGGGTAGGAAGGGGTAGTGCTTGCATGCTTGCTCTTGTATCTTGCAAGAATGTTTTAACTCCTGTTTTGGGTTTGTGAAGTCCTCGGGAATATTTGGCGTTTTGGCGAATCTCTTCTCTCTCACTTTGCAATTTTCTTTTTTTTTAGAAAGACGTATCGTTGTTGGGAAGGAGGAGACAAAGAATTAGAAGGAAGGAGGAGAAGAAGAAGGAGGAGAAAAAGGAGATATGGAAGAAGGGGAAGGAGAGAAAGAAGAAAGGGAATGAGAGAAGGAAGAAGGGGAAGGAGGAGGATTAAGGGAAGAAGAAAAACGGGAAAGAGAAAGAGGAGAAAAAGAGGAGAAAACTAAAGAGAAGATGAAGAAGAAGAAGAAGAAGAAAAAAAAAAAGAAGAAGAAAAAGAAGAAGAAGAGAAAAAAAAACAGTAAAAAGAAGAAACATAAGAAAAACAAGGAAAAGAAGAAAAGTAAAAGAAAAATGGAAAAGGAGAAAAGAAAAAGAAAAAATGAAAAGAAAACATGAAAAGAAAGAAAAAAAAAAAAAAAAGGTAGAAGACGAAGAAAGAAACGAAGAAGAAAGAGAATCAGAAAAAAAAAATAATAGACAGTACAAGGAAAATCATAACAAGGAAAATAAAGCAGAAGAATAAAAGACGCAGAAACAAGAAAGAAGAAGAAGAAAAAAACAAAAACATAGCAAATTCCGACCGCTATCTACCATCATCGCCTTCCAGTCATTCTACAACTTAGCCTCCAGTTAAGCGCAAACAGAAGCTCACGACTGTATAATCAGGCGCACGATTAACACCCTCTTTGATAAGTTCCTCCAGGCCATCTTTGATCCTTTGGAAGCTGTCGAATTCGTGGTATTTTTCTCCTCTGAAGATGATGCTTCGAGATGGTGAGTCGATAGAACTCGAGACTTTGCGAGACTTTGCGATATCTTCTTCCTCCGTTTTCGCTTTTAGGTACTTTTTTTTTTGTTTTTTGTTTTTTGTTTTTCGTTTCGGTGTTCTGTGAGAGATTGTATTTTTTTACTTCTGAAGGAGATGTTCTTTCGTAGCCGTGGGAGACGATTTTATTGTCCAAAAGAGACGATTTTTCTCAGCTGAGAGAGTTTGTTTGTTGTCGGAAAGAGATAATTTTTCTTATCTGAAGGAGGTGTTAGACAATTTTGTAAATCTGAGAAAAGAAAAAGAAAAAGAAAAATATCTGAGTTTATTTATTGTGTCAAATAAATGATTTTCTTAACTAAAAGAGACAATTTTCTTATTTGAAAAAAAAAAAATCTTATCAGAGAGGCAAAATTTCTATTTGAGACAATTTTTTTTTTTTTATCGGAAAGAGACAATTTTCTTCAAGATCATGTTATTTTCATGTTCATGTTATTAACACCTTCCTTATGCAAGTTATTCCACGAATTATAACAATCATCGTTATAACTTATATAAAATCTTTTAATTACAGAACCGTCACATCTGGTAATCAACTAGATTAATACTGATACGTACACATACGCACACTCAAACACATTCATATATACCTGCACACGTGCGCA
>NC_061825.1:6026073-6028573 GCF_019202785.1 Penaeus chinensis
TGTGTTTGTGTGTGTTTGTGTGTGTGTTTTTGTGTGTGTGTTTGGGGTGTGTATGAGTGGTTTGGTGGTGTAATGGTTGTCAGTGGGTCCCAGGGGTGTGGTGGTTTGTTTTTGTGAATGTTATCAAGGGGTGTAGTTTTCTTATGTGTCAGTGTTGCAAATGGTTGTGTGCCAATGTGCATCGTGTGTATGCTTGTGTGTCAAAGTGTACATCTGTGTGTTCGTCTGAAATGAACGTTAAGGGATGCAGAAACGCGAGAACGTTGATGTTAAATGCCAACAATCAGATAAGAGAGAAAATCACTTAAAACATTCTGACTTCCTCGCAAATAAAAAGAAAAAAAAAGTGCCCGATTGAGAAAGCGATAAAAAGGGAAAGGATGAGAAAAAAGGAAGGGGAGAGAGAAGAGAGAGGAGAGAGAGAGAGAGAAGAGAGAAAAGAGAGAAAGAGAAGAGAGAAGAGAGAGAGAGACAGAGAAAGAGAGAGAAAAGAGAGGAGAGAGAGAGAGAGAGAGAGAGAGAGAGAGGAGAGAGAGAGAGAGAAAGAGAGAGAGAAAGAGATATAATAGATAGATAGATGAGAGAGAGATAGAGAGAAAGGGGGGGGGGGGGGGGGGGTAGACAAACACAAAACGAGAGACAGAGACACAAAGAAATAGAAAGGGAAAGACAGACAGACAAACAGGCAGACAGCCACAGAATCATAGAAAGACGGAGAAAAAGAAATAGCCAGAAGATTTTTTGCACCCATTCCCTTCCTCCTTCTTTCTCTCCCTCCCTAACTCCTCTCCTTCCTTCCCTTCATCCCTCCCTACCTCATCATATCCTCCCTCTCATCTTCCCCTCTTCCTTCCTCCTTTCCTCCTTACCTTCCTCCCTCCCTCCCTCTCTCCTCCCTCTCTACCTCCCTCCCTCCCTCCCTCTCTCCTCCCTCCTCTACCTCCCACCATTCTCCCCTTTTGCCTCCCTCTCCCCTCATCACCCCTCCCTCCCCCCCCCCCTCCCAACCCCTTCCCCCCCCCCCCCCCCTTTTTTTTCCCCGCTCCCTCTCCCCCCCCTCATCACGCTCACCCCCCTTTCCCCCTTCTTTCTCTCGCTCCCATACCCCTCCCTCTCTCCTCCTTCCCCCTTCTCTCTCCCCCTCCCCCCCCTCACTCCCACCCTTATCACACCCTCCCTTCCCTCCCTCCTTCTCTCGCTTTGTAGTGAACGACCTTGCAACATCTCTGCGTCTTACTCCAAGAGATATAAACAATATTAAATATCTCTTCTCACCTCTAGCTCTCCCACAGACACATGAATATGACCCCTACATTGGAAAGTGATGTCGGAGCCGCGGCGTGGCGACTTTTTGCCATGCACTTATGTCACCGACTATGGGGGGGGGGGGGGGGGGGGGCTATTCTACACTAATGAGAGCTCCTTTCCGTCTTTCCCTCATAACCCATCGTGAACTTCGGTCGCCGTCAACGCAGGCCACGGGCGTTTATCCCAAGAGCGAGGAGGATGCCTGGAATAGTGTTGCCACGGATACCTGCTGTTTTATGTTTGTGTTTTTTTCTTGTTTTTTTATAAAAATATATTGTATTTATTTCCGCTGGCACCGGTCTCTCTCTAAAACAACCACGAGATGGAATGGAATAATGCCTTTCATTTTTTCTTACATTTCAAGTATTTATTATTGTATTAATTCCGTCTTTAAATCTATTATTTTATTCATTTTAATTCAAAGCTTTAATAACTTACTACATTTAAACTTTTATCCATTGGATTTTATTGGATTTTAAGCATTTTCACGTTCTACGATGGTCCTTTTACGAGTCCATTTATTTCTTTATTTTACGTTATTATTCTACCACTTTTGTTTTATTACACAAATATCTTATTCTTAGATTTTCGACTTTATTTTAACGTCAATGAGAGAACCACAATTCACAAGTTCTCCCGCGTAAGAACTAACGTCGGGAGGGGACAAGAAGCAGGCAAGGAGGATTCGGGAATCGGTCTTTGTGCTTGTTGGAATGCTCAGGAATCCCTGGAATGGGCTTTCCTTAGTGAAAAGATAAGTGGTTGTGAAGACTGATGCAACATGGGAAGTGAGAGACATTTGTTGAGGTATTTTTTTCGGAGTGACAAAAGGGATTCGATGCTTCTTTTTTATATAGTTTTTATTTTAGTGTTTGTATATGTTTTGTTGTTTTTGTTTTGTTGTTTTCGATGTTTTCGTTGTTTTGTATTTACCGTTTTGCTATTTTGATAAATGTTTTTTATCGCTATCTCTTTATTTATGTCGGAATTTCCCTCGCAGTTACCATGTAAAAGGAAAAAGGATTAATTAACTGAAGTGAATAACCAGGCCTAATTTTCTTGATCTACCTTAATTAGTTATTTTACTAATTGCCTCTCCTCGGCTAAAATTCATACATACGAAGCCTTTATATTCTCGCGCCAAACACGTACACCCTACATACACGCTACACTTGATACACACAATCTATCG
>NC_061825.1:6058573-6066073 GCF_019202785.1 Penaeus chinensis
ATGCCTTTTGGCGAAGATCGAGGAACTGGGTTGTGTGTGTGTGCGTGCGTGCGTTTGTGTCCTTTCATTCCTTGTCTATTCTTTTTAGTGTGTGTTATTGTTTTATTTAGATTGTTTTATGCTTTTATCTTTTTTCAGGGGTGTTATTATCCATAGTTGTTATTATTTCAGGAACATTTTTTTCGTCTTTTTCACATACACACACACACACACACAAACACACACACAAACACACACACACACACACACACACACACACACACACACACACATATATATATATATATATATTTGTATATACATATATGTATATAGGTTCCTCATAAAGATTATAATTTTATGTTTTTATAGTTTTATGCCTATAAAGTATTATACATTTTATTATATCCTTCTTCATCGTTATTTTTCCATGCGTATTTTTCACTCACTTATAATTACTTCATGCCTTCGTTATTTTCAATACGTTCATCCTTCCTTCCAAGTTGATATCTCAAAATTGCGTGTCCTTTCGATCCACAACATAATGATTTTAAAAGAAATCTTTATGCATGTTGTAGCCTGCCTGAAGAATGAACTCAGGGCGTAGGCGTAGTAGAAGGTAGGCCCTGTAAATTGGTTAAAAGTAGGCCCCATTTATTGGTTAAAAATAGTCCTTACATATCGGAACCCAAGAACGTGATTTATCTTCTCTAGGCATAAGTAAAGTGACCCTTATATACCACTCAAAAGGGAAGAAGATAATGTTAATACATTTTCTTCCATCTCGCACGAAGGGTGTGTGTGTAGCTGTGTGTTGGAGGATTGTACTGAACTATGTACAGGAATGGAATCGTGGGGAAGGGCATAATGTTTGTAGTATTGTGATTCAAATTTGCATGTTAGAAGTGCTTTCTCTTCGTGTGTGCATTGGCAGGATATATTGATATGTTACCGTGTACAGTAACTGGACTATTCTAATGAGAGGAACGTATATTGTCATTCAAATTAGGATGTTAACAGTGCCTTCTATTTGTGCATTGGCAGAAAATACTGCAACGGTAATTTGAACAGTAACGTAATATTTCCAGTAATAGGACCATTCATTGTAATTGAAATGTACATGTAAAAAGTACATTTTTTCTTCCTGTTTGTACTGACAGGGTACTTTACAACGTTATCGCATACAGTAGCATAACATTACCTCGGTGAAAATTCAATATCGGTCAGGTAGCGACGGGAAAGAATCGCACACTAAACCTTCGTTAAAAAGGAACAAGGGACGAGTTCGTAATTTCCACAGCGGTAAATTTCTGTGTCCTCATTATTGCCTCGTTTCCTCCTGCCTGGCGATACATTAACGAGCGGGTACTTGGGTCAAAGTTTATCCATGCGAGTGAAAAGCGCTTTAAATTAAACACCCATTATACTGATTCAGTGAAGGTAATGTTTTCTGTTAATTTCTACAGGTCGGAGTCTCGGTTCCCCTCCCTCTAACCCTATCCTCATTCCATCCTCTTATTCCTCCCCCCATTCTTTCTCTTGTCATTCTCCTATTCCTCACTCTCGGTCTCTATTCTATCCCTCCTCATTAGCTCTCTCCTCATTCCTTCCCCCTCTCCTCTCCTCTTCCTCCTTCATCTCTTCTCTTCCTTCCTTACCCTCCTCTTTATTCCGTCACACATCTCTTCTTTCCTCTTCCTCCCTCACCCCTCCTCTTCCTTCCCCATTCCTCACCCCATCACGTTCCACTACCTCTCTCCACCCCTCCCCATTCCTCCTCTCCCCCACCCTCCATCCCCCCAACAACCTCACCGCCCAAACATTCCTAGCACGTCATTTCTCCGCGGGAAAACTGAGGATCACTTTTCGGTGGCAGACGCGAAAACATTATTTTCTTTCTCCTCCCCAACGTGAGCATTTAAAGAAGCGAGTCAGCTACTACAGGACATTCCAGGGGTGTTCGGTGTCCTCGCGAGCAGGGGTCTTAAAGGAAGAATTAAGAAGGTAAGAGAGAGGTGGTGGGAAGGTAGGAGGGAGGGAAGGAGAGAAGAAGATAGAAAGGGAGGGGTTGATAGATGGATGGATGGATGGAGAAGGAGGGAGATCGAGAGAGAGAGCAAAGAAAGAGGGATAAAAAGAGAGAGGGAGTGAATGAGATAGATAAATAGGTATAAATATAGATAGATAGATAGATAGATGGATAAACAGACGGTGAGAGAGAGAGAGAGAGAGAGAGAGAGATAGATAGATAGATAGATAGATAGATAGAGTGAGAGAGAGAGAGAGAGAGAGAGAGAGAGGGAGGGAGAGAGAGAGAGAGAGAGAGAGAGAGAGAGAGAGAGAGAGAGAGAGAGAGAGAGAGAGAGAGAGAGAGAGAGAGAGAGAGAGAGAGAGAGAGAGAGAGAGAGAGAGAGAGAGAAATATGTATATATATATAGATAGATAGATAAACAGAGAGTGTGTGTGTGAGAGAGAGAGAGAGAGAGAGAGAGAGAGAGAGAGAGAGAGAGAGAGAGAGAGAGAGAGAGAGAGAGAGAGAGAGAGAGTGAGAGAGAGGGAGTGAGATAGATAAATATGTATATATAGAGATAGATAAACAGACAGTGAGAGAGAGAGAGAGAGAGAGAGAGAGAGAGAGAGAGAGAGAGAGAGAGAGAGAGAGAGAGAGAGAGAGAGAGAGAGAGAGAGAGAGAGAACACTCAAAGACAAGAGGCTGGACTAATGTACTTACGACCTTGAATTTCTATCTCAACACATTGCATTTTTCTCTGTCGGAAATGAAGTAAAATTCTTTATACATCTTTTCTCACGTATCTGCTCCCACTCGTAAATGAATTCGAGTGAAAATAATTAGATCCAGAAGTGAGATGCGAGGTCTCTTTTAAAGCTAAAATGAGCTGAGTGGTCTCAGAAGGTACACACTGTCTGGTATTTCGTTTGTACAAATTCATAAATACACTATTTCCATATACGTATAGCATATATTGCACCCACCCGTCCACACAAACCCAGACACACCAAAAAAACATAAACAAAACGACGCATGTATTTATGTGTGTGTGTCTATATATATATATATATATATATATATATATATATGTGTGTGTGTGTGTGTGTGTGTGTGTGTGTGTGTGTGTGTGTGTGTGTGTGTGTGTGTATGTGTATGTGTGTGTGTGTGTGTGTGTGTGCGTGTGTGTGTGTATGTAAATGTGTATATGTATGTATATACAGATAGATAAATAGATTGATGGATAGATAATAAAAAATACGTACATGCATACACAGAGAGAAAGAGACAGCTAGAGAAAAAAAGAGAAAGAAAAGAAAGAAAAAAAGAACACACAGACAGAGAGACCGCGTGATGGTGCCGTGGTTGTGACAGATCTCGAGTTTTCCCTAAAGCAATATGAGTTCCTTGATAAATGATTCCAAGCTGGTCGGAAATATGACTCAGACAAGGCATCATTTTTCTGACCAAGATTTAAGATGAGATTTTTTGTGTGTGTTTTTTCCTGTAGTCTATCATCATGTTATGCTAGGTCAGGGTAGGATTCATACTACTAGTAATGTTAATGATAATAGTACCACGCTTGAGAGAAAGTAATATTAGCAACAACATGAATTATAATGGTGTTGATAGTGGCAGTAATACTAATAATGATGATAATGAAAATAATAATGAAAATAGTAATGAAAATAATAATGATGATGATAATCTTATCTTTCTGTGCTATCTCCGATGCGGCGTTTAAAGAACTACTTGGCGCCATGTTGTCTCAGAGGCATCGAAGTGTTCGTATCTTAAAATCATCAAGGCATGTTTTCCTCGGTCTACCTCGAATTTTGCTTTCCTTCTATTCGACCGCAAGGCCTAAGATCTTCTCATGTCCCTTTCCGAAATGCATGCCCGAGGACTTTGAGTGGTCGCGCTCGGATCAGTTCTGGAATCCCGCGTCCCCGTCCGATTTTCCTGAGAACCTCCCCGTCGGACGCTCGCTCGGTGCAAGGGCGTGCAACATCCCGCCGCAGAACCACCTTTCCGCGGCCTCCGTACTGCGCCGAGCTTCAGCCGTCAGTGTCCAGGACTCGCAGTTATATAGGAGAGTCGGCCATAGAAAAGTTTTAATGATAATTTTTATTTGCGTTGAGATGATACCATGATGATAATCCTTATGAAATAATGATATTAATGATATTAATAAGGTTGATTATGAAAATAAGAAAAGACCAGAGAAAATAACAATAGTAATACTGTATTACTACCAATAACAACAATGATAGCGATTATAACAATACAACAACAACAATATTATTAATATTAAAAACAATAGTAATAATAATAATAATAATACAGATAATAATGATAAAACAAATATTACTTAACCCGGATACGTGCCCTTTGGAACGAGGAACAAGGTGCCAAAAAGTGCCAAATGCATCTCGTCTCTTGTCCTTACAGTGCCATCCCCTACAACCGACCCTGACCTTTATCAACATAACAAGAAGAAGGATAATGATAACAATGATTAATAAAATGATAAAAGGAAGAGGAAATTAAGAGTTATTATGATCGAAAATACTGAGGAAACTGACGATGATGCAAAATGGCAATTTGGCTCCCAATAGCGGAGTCTTGCTTGTCATCATTAGCATAATGATCGTGAGCAGGAAGTCTCCTAATGCTACTGATACCCTCCCCCCTCCTCCCCCCAAACAAAAAGTAAGAAAACGAAGAAAACGAACAAGAGAAAAAACGGGAAAACGAGAACAAACTTACGAAAAAAACGAACGAAAGACGAAAAAAAGGAAAAAGGAATAATATACGAAAAAAACGAAAGAAAAAAATGAAAGAAATTGGGAAAAAAAAACGAAAGACGGCAAAAAAAAAAAACGAAAAACTAAAAAAAAAAAAAAAACCGGAAGGAACAACGAAAGAAAAAACGAAAAACCAAAAACACAAAAAAACGAAAGACAAAAACCCACGAAACAGAACGAAAAGAAACGAAATTATATCAACCCCAGATATCGCTAACGAAATTAATCAACAGGATCCGTCGGTAGAGGCGCAACACACTTTTTTTTTTCTCTCTTTCTTTTTTTTTTTTATGGATTTGTACCTTGTCTCGCGAGGCTTGTAGAAGGCGCGGGTGGAGTTCGGAGTGCGGGGGCGGCGGAGGCGATAGGGCGGGGTGGGGGGGGTGGGGTGGGGGGGTAGGTCTCGCAGGGGGCGGGGAACAGAAGCAAGGCGGGTGGGCGGAGGGGGGGGGGGGGAGATGGGAGGCCGGGGAGGAGGTTGTGTTAGTAAGGGGCGGGGATAGAGGCGTGGGGGGGGAGGGGAGGGTGGGGGGGGTCGATTGGACTCTTGGGGGGGGGCGGTGACAGAGGCGTGGGAGGGGAGGGAGGGGGGGGGTCGATTGGACTCTTGGGGGGGGGGGGGGAACAGAGGCGGGGGAGAGGGAGGGTCTGACTATAGGAGAAGGGGGGGGGGGAGGAGAGGGGGAGGAGACAGAGGTCAAGACAGTGCCATGAGACCACACGTGTTTTTACGAGGTAGCGCGTAGGTCTAAGGCGGGGGGAGAGCGCAGGGAAGTAGAGGCTCGTGTTGGCAGCGAGGAGGGAAGCTGCCAACACTTCTTCCAGCGTTGGAACTGACCCATAGGTGGTGTCACGTATCGTGTGTGCGTGTCTTTTTCGTGTGCGTTTATGTGTTAGTGCGTGTCTGTGTGTGTGTGTTTTAGCGAGTCTTTTACGTGTGAGTTTATGTGTTAGTTCTTAGTGTGTGTGTGTGTGTGTGTGTGTGTGTGTACAAGTTTGTGCGTGTGAGTGTCTTTCATATACTAGCCGTTGCGATATATATCTTACAACTTGACTCAATAACTATAAAAAACAAAAAACGATTTAGATGTACATCATTATCATTACCATATTCGCAATCACAATTATCCTACACCAATCAAAGTAGTTATCACCATCAACATTATTCCTTCAACCAATTCAAATCTATCTTTGCCATTATTTATTTACCTCATAACCACTCCTATACAAATACAAACTTACAATATATTCCAGCCCTGCATTCCGTCTCTTTCCTACGACAACAAAAGCAATACGCAATCCCGCTTCCATTAAGGTCCCATCATGAGGTAATGCTTCATCACACTCCCGGCGCCTTCCAGATCACACACCACACGTCTCACCATTGTCCTCTCCTCATCCATCACGGTTTCCTCATTATCATTACCATCCCGAGCCTCATGATGTCGGCCTTTCCTCATTCCTGACGCGGGGACTCGCCTCATCTCCTCCTCGCCCTTTTCTCGTCGTCAGATCTTCATTTCTCTCGTTCTTAGAGTTCGTTTCCTTCGTTGGCTTGTTTTTTGGAAAGGTGGGTTTCTGTGTCCTGTTAATTGGTCTTTTTATTCTCGGTGTTTTCTGCCTTCCTTCTTTCGTTCTTTCCGGATTTCGGGGGACGCTTCGAGGATGAGGCTTATCGGTGCTTCATTCCCCATCTTCATTCCTTTTGTCGTTACGCCATTTCCCTCTTTTCAAAACTTTCACAAAGGAGGTTTCCTTCCTTGTTCCTGAACATCGGTCTTTCTCTAACTACGCTTCTTCTCTCGTTTGTTCGCTTATTCGATAATTCTCTTTCTCTCCCTTGGGGGTTTCCGGGAGAGGGGGGGAAGGGAGAATAGGTTTCCTCTCCTCTGATCGGTGCTTTTCATCCTCCCTCATCCTCATCCATCCCGATCTGATCTGTAGTATTATACGTGATTGATCCCGAGTCCATTTTTAGCGTGTACATTAGGCCTTCTGTAGAGACGATTTTAGTACGTGCTTCCCCAAGTCTTGTGGAAGGACTCTGTTTGCCTTTGCGTGGGTGAGTGTGTGCGCTGTTAATGGGAAATTCGATAGCTAGGACTGTCAGTACTTAGAAGAAATAGGCCAGTAATTACTAACACTTGGAAGAAATAGATTATTGATTACGAGTACTTAGAAGCAAAAGGCTGTTAATTAGTCACATTTAGAAGCAATTGCTTGGTAATGAGTCATATTTCGAAGCAATAGACTAGTGAATACTAAGACTTTGAAGAAATGGACCAGCAGCTAGCATTACTGAACAGAAATAAACTAGTAATTAATATTAACTAGAAGAAAAAGAGCTAATAAGTGCATGTTGTATATTCAAAACATTAGCGAATCCAGGATTATAGAACAACACAAGAATGGTATTAATAACGAATATATTAATCGTAATGCATTAAAAGCAAGTTTTTTAATCAAGGCAACATCTGAAGACAGGAGAAAATTAGCATCATATCCACGGCATTGAGTGCGTGACATGTATGCAGTATGTACTGATTGTACGAGCATATATATATATATATATATATATATATATATATATATATATATATATATATATATATATATAAAGCGTTTTACAACTAATGCATCAAACTATACCAATAAGAAAGAGGAAGAAGAAGAAGGAGAAGAAGAAGAAAAAAAGAAGAAGACGAA
>NC_061825.1:6073573-6076073 GCF_019202785.1 Penaeus chinensis
TGATGATGATGATGATAATAATAATGATAATGATAATAGCAATAATGACAATAATAATAAAAATAATGATAAAGTTAATCATGATGATAATGATAACAATAATAATAACAGTCATGATCATGATAATAATAACAGTGATAATAATAATGATAAGGATGATAATAACATCAATGATGATAACAACAACAATAACGATAATGAAAATAATATCAAATGCCAATGACAGTAACGATCCCTCTCATGAACATTCCACGTAATATATCGAAAAGCTATAAACACATACTTTTCTCTATCATTATTTCATTTCTCTTAGTTCTTATATAATCTAGTTTGTCTTCATTCACATTTGTTATCTATTAAAAAAAAAAAAGTCTTTTTGACCCTTCCTATTAGAATCGTTACCTTGTCTTCCCTCGGATAATTGGTTAATTGACCTCGACTGACCTTTTGCCCAATCTGTTGCCGAATCTGATTACATTTCGCCGAATCGGCCTTCCTGCAACACAGCATCGTTGCATCATGTTGATTATGTGGATAAGTCCTTGGTGGATCATGATCTGGAGATGTGGATCATTCCTGCGTGGATTATTGCATCGTGTCATTGGTGTGGATAATTATTTTGTTTGGTTTTGTGTGTTTGTTTGTGTTTGTCTGTCTATATGTTTGTTTCTCATTCTATCTCTCTCGATGTCTATCTCTGTTTGTCTGTTTGTAAGTCTGTCTGTCTGTTTCTCTTTCTTACTCTTTATTGCTCTATATTGCTCTCTCTCTCTCTCTCTCTCTCTCTCTCTCTCTCTCTCTCTCTCTCTCTCTCTCTATCTATCTATCTATCTATCTATCTCTCTCTCTCCCCTCTCTCTCTCTTTCCCTCTCTCTCTCTCTCTCTCTCTCTCTCTCTCTCTCTCTCTCTCTCTCTCTCTCTCTCTCTCTCTCTCTCTCTCTCTCTCTCTCTCTCCCCTCCCTCCCTCTCTCTCTCTCTCTCTCTCTCTCTCTCTCTCTCTCTCTCTCTCTCTCTCCCCTCTCCCCCCCCCCTCTCTCTCTCTCTCTCTCTCTCTCTCTCTCTCTCTCTCTCTATCTCTCTCTCTCTCTCTCCCCTCCCTCCCTCTCTCTCTCTCTCTCTCTCTCTCTCTCTCTCTCTCTCTCTCTCTCTCTCTCTCTCTCTCTCCCCTCTCCCCCCCCCTCTCTCTCTCTCTCTCTCTCTCTCTCTCTCTCTCTCTCTCTCTCTCTCTCTCTCTTTCCCTCTCCCTCTGTCTCTCAGTAATGATGCGGAAACAAAGTCTTGTGAGATTTACCCTTCTATTATTGCAAATGCTGCATAGAGCCCAGTAATCCAGATAATGCGTTTGTTCCTCTGTGCAAGGAAATGTATGCGGAATAATGCTGCAGCCGTGTGATATTTTTCACACAAATACAAGCGCAAAGACACACGCACATATGGAATACACAGGGACATAAACACGCGAAAACATATATACAAACATTTGATTGTGTATGTGTATGTAAACGTGTACATACACAATCACACACAATCGCAATCAATTAAACACACACATACAATCACACAAGCATATACATAGACAGACACTTTCGCACCCCCCCCCCCCCTCCCCCACACACACACATGACCACCCCTACATACACACAACTCTGCCCCCCTACACACACACACACACACACACACACACACACACACACACACACACACACACACACACACACACACGCCCGCCCCATCCCCCCCCCCCCCCCCTCTCTCTCTCTCTCTCTCTCTCTCTCTCTCTCTCTCTCTCTCTCTCTCTCACACACACACACACACACAATCCCCCCACCCACCTCAAACACACACACGCAGAGGTGAAAATGTCTAGAGTCACCGAGAGTGAAATGAGACTAAAAGAGGCGTCAGTGTCTGCCTCTCAAGTTATAACTCATCTCATTAGTGTGGTCGAGGCAGCTGTTGCAATCAACAACGCTCAGAAGAGGCGTTAATTTCTTGCAACTGCTCTTTGCATAAAGATATCTGTCGGGGAGGAGACGGGGAGCGCGTGGCCGCCTTTAAGGCTCAATTTCCCTTGTTTCGTTATTTGTGGGTGCATATACTATGGGTCTATTTATCTGTCTACTTATCTACCTGTTTATTTGTTTATTTTATCGATCTATATGTTTAGATATGAATAGATATTCAATCCCTCTCTGTCCCTGTCTCTGGCTGTCTTCCTGCCTGTCTCTCTGTCTCTCTCTCTCTGTCTCTCTCTCTCTCTCTCTCTCTCTCTCTCTCTCTCTCTCTCTCTCTCTCTCTCTCTCTCTCTCTCTATCCGCCCTCCCTCCCTTCATCCATCCATCCCTCCTTCCCTCCCTCTTTCCCTCCACGCCATTATACTTCCACTCTTCTTTATCATTACTTCGCCATTAATTCTCCACACTTGTAAAGCCACATAAATCATAAAAGTCACAAACCGTGAAAGAGGTAATGGAACAGGGCTGGATATGAAGTCTTACT
>NC_061825.1:6083573-6088573 GCF_019202785.1 Penaeus chinensis
CCTGAAGGGAAGAAAGCTGGCTAGAGAAAAACCAGCCTCACCCTCACCCCAGGACGAGACTCCCCTCCCCACTCCAAACCAGGCCATGCCTTCACAGGCAGAGCCAAAACAGGCTGAATCTGTGCAGCCAGAGCCAGATCACGCTGACCTTGCCCAGGCAAGGCCAGCAAGGCCAGCCAAGAAAAAGCCTGAGAGAAAAGCCGAACCAACCAAAGTCAGAGCTACCAAAGGCTCTCCACCCCCCAGTGGACCCAAGGATAGCCTGACAACAGACGAGGAGCCCTCAACCAGCGAGGACCTCGCAATGGAGTTGTCAGACTCCGACGATGTCTCTGATGTAACTATCACTGAGTAACATCATGACACACCATCTAAGCATCCTACAGTGGAACATCAATAGCTTCTCTGCAAAGAACGCTTTTCTCCAAGCAGTAGTGCGATCAAGGAACATTGACATTGTCATGCTCCAGGAGACATTAACAGTGGACACTGTTCGCTTCTCAGGGTACCATGCCTTCACACTGCCACAAACACCTGGCAAGAGAGGCTTGATCACCCTTGTGAGAGCAACAATCCCCTGCTCCGCAATAGCCGATGCATCGCACTGTGGAGACGATGTTGAATCCCTTGCCGTCGAGGTTCACCTGGCCGGGGGGCCCCTCAAACTGTACAATGTGTACAGCCGGCCACGCTGTAAAAGCTTAGACATCAGCCAGGTCTGTGCTTCTGCTGCACACGACCGAGTGATCATAGGGGGAGATTTCAATGCACACCACCCCATCCTGGCTCCCTGCCGGGCACCGGATGCGGCCGGCTATCACATAGCTGACGTGCTAGAGACATTCCCTGAGATCGCTCTCCTCAACACCCAAGAGCCAACGCATGTCAGAGGAGGGGTCCTAGACCTCACCCTGGCCACTGCGACTCTGGTGGGGAGGATTGGCTGGTGGGTCGATGAGACCGTCACAAGTGACCATTACGGCACTATAACTACCCTCATGGATGCTGGCCCAGCCGAAATCCTAAGACCAAATCCAAGATGGAAAACAGACAAGGCCAACTGGCAGGCGTTTCAAAACGCCTTGGCCCTCTGTCTGAGATGCAACAATCCCCCACAAAGCGAAAATGTGGAAGTGCTCGAAGCCAGCCTGCTAAACGCCATTAATGAAGCAGCCTCACAGACCATACCCAAAACTCGGCCTGGGTCCAGAAGTCACAAAGACGCCTGGTACTTCAATGACGAGATCAGGGAGGTCAACCACAGGGTGAACATGTGCCGAAAACTATTCCGAAGGCAAAGAACCCCTGACAACCTATCCCTCCTAAGGGAAGCTGTCACGGATGCCAAGGAAACTGCCAACAGAGTCAGGCAGGAAAAGTGGCTGGAATGGTGTGAGTCCTTCGACCACCAAACCACCCTTTCAGAGCTGTGGCAACGGGTCAAGCGAGCTACCAGCCGCTCAGCCCCGAGGTGCACCCATCACGACCCCCAAGCAGAGGCTAACAGACTGGCGCACGAGTTCTCTGCGAGAACGAGCAGCAACAGTCTGCCAGCCGAGCTGAGGGCAAGACAAGAGCGTCTACAGCCAGACAGACACGCTCAGATCAGAGAAAGGGCAGCCGAACCCGATAACTCAGACGTTATCTTTTCTCTGAGGGAACTAAGGAAAGCCTATAAAACCAGTTCCAACACAGCCCCGGGCTCTGATGGGATCTCGTACCCCATTATCTCCCACCTAGGACTAGCAGGTGAGCGTGCACTCTTGCAACTCATCAACAAGTCCTGGGAAACTTCCACTCTACCCCAGAGTTGGAAGAGGGCTACCATAGTTCCCGTCCCAAAACCAAAGGAGCCGGGGAAGTACCGCCCCATCTCTCTGCTCAGCTGCCTGGCCAAGACGGCTGAGAGGATGGTACTAAACCGGCTTCAATGGAAAACGGGACCCCCGCACGAACACCTTCACGGGTTCACAAGGGGCATGGGCACAGCACACAGCTTAGCCACGCTCTTAAGCACAATCAGCAAGGGCCCAGCTGTGGTGGTATTCCTTGACCTGGAGAAGGCTTTTGAACTGGCAAGTCCGCTTGCCATTCAGGAAAGCCTGATCCAGAAGGGAATCAGAGGAAAGCTCTTGGCTTGGATAGGTGACTACTTCAGGAACAGGACTGCCAATGTCAAATTCCAGGGTCACCTATCGCAGCACATGCCGCTCGAAAATGGAACGCCACAGGGTGGGGTTCTCAGTCCAGCCCTATTCAACACTTTAATGTCCTGCATCCTCAACATAAACCTCCCAGTGGGGTGCCAGATCATCTCGTATGCAGACGATCTCGCTATCACCTCCACTGGACCACGCAGCCAGAATAAAGCCCAGCGTTGTCTGGACCTCGTGTCAGAGGAGTGTTGTAGGACGGGACTAAAGATCTCTGCTGCCAAATCCAAAGCCATGGCTTTGAGACAGAGAGTTCGAGGCACAAGACTGAAAATCCAGGGAGTGGAATTAGAATGGGTCAAGGACTACCTATACCTTGGGGTAAGGATAGACCGGACCCTCTCCTTCCATAAGGAGGTCCAGTACCTGGTTGACCGAACCAAAGCAAGACTGTCTGTCATGAGAGCAATGACTGGGAGACGCATAGGGGCCAGACACAAAGTACTAAGATCATTCTATGTACATGCTGTCCGGCCCATTGTGGACTATGCCTCAGTCGCTCTAATTGCTGCAAAGAAAAAGCACACAGACAAATTAGAAACAGTCCAAAATGAAGCTGCCAGGATCATTCTGGGTGCCCCGAGGTGGACGAAGGTCCTCAACCTCCTGATGGAGGCAAACCTTCTCCCCCTGGACTCACGAATCGATCTAACGGCAACACAATTTCTGTCAAAGGTCATCCAGGCTCCCAGGAACACAAGCCTAAGACAAAAATTAGTCAGATGCCTCGAACAAGACAACGAGCTCGTTGCAAACAACTCCTGGCTGTCTCATACAGCCAGGGTGTTGATACGCCATCAGCTCAAAGAACAGCTTCTTGCTAAGGGCATGGACTCCCCCCACCCCGACTTTGCCGAAGCCCCGCCGTGGGCACTGAGCCTGATAGAGTTCAATATAATGAACCTGTCAATGAAAAAGAGCCTATACCCCATGCCTAGCCTAAAGGCAGAAGCCCACAGGGTCATTGCAGCCATCACTCCTCCGGGTAGTAGAACATACTACACGGATGGATCGGTCGATCCCTTGAGCCACACTGCAGGCGCCGGCTTTGCAGCTAGGGATGCCACACGATCCATGAGGGTAACAGACAACGCCTCCTCGCTACAGGCAGAGGCAGTTGCAATCATGGGAGCCCTAGGCCACGCGTCCCTAAGGGAAGGACACGTGGTCATACACACAGACTCCAGGGCAGCCATTGACTGTCTTCAGCACAGCTCACCCACAGACAACATCTACCTACTGACCACGATTCTCACAATGGCACAGAGAATTCTTGCTCAGGGTAGAAGAATTATCATCAATTGGGTCCCAAGCCACATCGGCATCAGAGGGAACGAGCTTGCTGACAGACTAGCCGCCGCTGGCAGGGGTATGCCCCCAAATCCCATGACGATAAAACCGAGCCGAAAATTACTTATGGAGAAGTGTGCCTTGGTCGGTCGTACCTTCCTACGGCAGCTCCACAGAGAGGAAACGAGAACCTCCCCCTCGGCCAGCTGGTACTCAGACGCCACAGGCTCTGAACCACTGGCACTCTCTGAAGTAAGCAACAGAGGTACCGAAGTCATTCTTCACAGAATGCGCCTAGGTTACCACTGTGCATGGCAGATTATCCCAACAATCGAACGCGATGAATGGTGCTGCAAGCACTGCGGCGAGCCGAACGCCACACTAGTCCACTACCTAGAAAATTGTAACCATACACAATTCCTGAGACATGGACCGCCCACAACAGCCGCCGTGCTGGTAAAGAGGCTATGCGAAATGCTTACACCATGGCGGCAGGAGCGCTTGCTGGCAATCCCGCCGCCACGGTAAGCACCGAGTGTCAGACAACTCAATGAGACAGCCGTAAAAAAGCTGACACAGGCCGGGCCATATCTAGAAGGCCCGGGCGAAGCTAGAACTTCGCAAACCAAACCCCCCCCTCTCCCGAAAACCTCTCATGGACAGAGCTCCTTAGTCAGAGATAAGATAAGCTTTCGGAATGCATACTGAGCGTCCAGTCCAGGCGAGCAGATCCAGGAAGATTAGGGCCAGCCGGGTCGGTCCGCGCTTGGCAACCCGAGCCGGTGGGGAATGATTCACTGGCGATGCAATTGGAGTCCTTTGGCTTTACGAACGATGGGAATTCACGGCGATCTGTGGCCTCGGTGATTAGAACAGGGATCATGGCGTTATGTACAGGACGTCGGGTTGTGGGGGGAGGGGGGTATGATTTGTGAAAATAGGGTTGTGTTTAGGGTTTAGAGCGTGTGGTTTAATGCTTCATGTGTGTGTGTGTGTGTGTGTGCCTAAGGGGTTGTGTTTAGGGTTTAGAGCGTGTGGGTTAATGCTTCATGTGTGTGTGTGTGTGTGTGTGCCTAAGGGGTTGTGTTTAGGGTTTAGAGCGTGTGGGTTAATGCTTCATGTGTGTGTGTGTGTGTGTGCCTAAGGGGTTGTGTTTAGGGTTTAGAGCGTGTGGTTTAATGCTTCATGTGTGTGTGTGTGTGTGTGTGTGTGTGTGTGTGTGTGTGGCTAAGCGTGTGTTAGGTTTGATTCTGCTTGGCTGTCTGTTTGCCTGATTATGCGCATCTGTATAAAAGCCATTCAAGTCAAAAGGCCATTCAAGTCAAAACAACAATGCCTAGATATTGCCAATTATTCATGCACGATTTCAACATTTATAGACGTGGAAATAAATAAGAAAATGAATTACGGTTGCCCGATGACTAGGGAGGTCATTTCCAGGTTCTCTCTCAAAGGGAGTTATATTCGCTGTCAAATGTAATTCTAGGCTTTAATGAC
>NC_061825.1:6103573-6108573 GCF_019202785.1 Penaeus chinensis
TAATCTTATTTACTCTCTCAGTGATAGCTTAGTGATATGTTGCAATTACACCTAGCCAAAAAAAAAAAAAAAAAAAAAAAAAAAAAATCTTAATAGTGTTAATTATGGGCGCGTTCGTATAGGCTAAACCACTTCTGATTTTTATTAATTAACCTCGCATATAATTACTGCTCATGATTTTTCTTCATTTACATGCTTGGCATTAAAAATATAATAATTAAAACACTGGAACCATATCCACATATCTCAGGGATAATATATTTCATTCTTTTTATTGAAGTGTATTTCGTATCTTTAGTATCATTATCATTATTATCATTATTATTACTATTATTATTATTTGATTTTATTTATTAACATGTTTATTATCACTATTATCACTATTATTATTATCATTATCATCCTATGTTTATTATTATTATCATTATTATCCTATGTTTATTATTATCATCATGGTCATGATCATCATGATCATCATGATCATGATGATGAGGATCATGATCATCATCTTCATCATCATCTTCATCATGCTGATGCTGATGATGATGATGATCATCATCATCATGATGTTTATTATTAAAATTAGTAGTAGTAGTAGTAATATTATTACCATGTTATTATCATCATCATTATTGTTATTATTATTATCATTATTATTATTATTATTATTATTATTATTATTATTATTGTTATTATTATTATTATTATTATTATTATCATTAGTAACATTATTATTATTAATGTTATTATTATTATTATTATTATTATGTTTATCGTTATTACTAAAAAAAATATTTATTTATTTATTTACTTATTTATTTATTCATTATTATTATTATTATCATTATTATTATTATTATTATTATTATTATTATTGTTATTATTATTATTATTATTATTATTGTTATTATTATTATCATTATTATTATTATTATTATTATTATTATTATTATTATTATTATTATTATTATCATTATTATTAATTACTAATATTTGTTTTCGTTATTATTATTGTTATTGTATATGTATATATTAAATATGTTATGAAATGCTGGAGTATAGAAAGACCTGAACCAGTTATAGAATATAATAATAAAAAAAAGAAGAAATGAAATGAAATAAAAATAAACAAGTGTGAAAATAGATAAATATATAAATAAATCTAAGTGAATAATTATTCGATCTGTTTTGAAAGAATCAGTAACTCGGTTATTAAGCCTGTGAATATTTTCCGATGCTCGTGGCCTCTGCCTGAGGACATCATGAAAGGGCAAAGGCAGGATTAAAGTTTTCCAATTGCTGAATTACGTGTCTTGCTTGATGCCAGCTGTTCACTAATTAGATCGAGTTCAATTTCAATTATGTAAAAAAAAAAAAAAAAAAGATATAAATTGCTTTGCAAGCATTTTCAAAAGAGCTAATCTCATTCGCATTAATTTTTCAACAAATATTTACACACATATACACGTTCGCGTGGGAGGGAGCACGTTTGTGTGTTAAATATATATATATATATATATATATATATATATATATATATATATATATATATATATATGTATATGTGTGTGTGTGTATGTGTGTGTGTGTGTGTGTGTGTGTGTGTGTGTGTGTGTGTGTGTGTGTGTGTGTGTGTGTGTGTGTGTGTGTACATACAAACTTACATACATACATATATATATATATATATATATATATACACACACACACACACACACATATGTACACCTACACACACACACACGCACACACACACACACACACACACACACACACACACATATGTATATAAATATATATATATATATATATATATATATATATATATATATATATGTGTGTGTGTATGTATGTATGTATGTATACACACACACACACACACACACACACACATATATATATATATATATATATATATATATATATATATATACACACACATTCATACATATATACATCTATTCGTTTATCTATCTATCTATCTATCTACATATTTAGAAAAAAAAACTATGAGCTGTCCACACACATTTCACAATAAGCCGAAAACTGCAAAATGATATTGCAACAGTTAGGCAGCGTCGCCAACTCTTCCGGCCGACTCTCCCTCCCGCAAGGTCCCCTCACCACCACCCTGCTCTCCTGGCACGCAGCTGACGAACCCTTTTCCGGCCACGCTATTATATAAGAGATATTTAGTTAGCTCAGGACAGTCCCTTAGTGTGTGTGTGTTGGTTTGGATAGGCCTTAAGTGCCATGTCAAAACCGACGGCTTTTCTTCCCTCTCTTGTTACTAAAGGTGACTTTTCCGCGTTGATACGCTCTCTGTTCCTGGTTCGGGGTGACTTCACAAGCAAGCTTTGATGTATAGTGCTTTTGAAGAACCCTTGTCTCGTCCAACGCTAATGGAGTTATTGAGAACCTGCAAAAAAAAAAAAAAAAAGAGAGAAAAAAAAAGGAAAAAAAGATATATATGTGTGTGTGTGTATGTATGTATGTACGTATTTATGTACGTACATGTATATATATTTTTTTTTTTTCCTTTTTTTTTTCTTTTCTTTTTGATGATTAACGTTATTGATGAAAACCTGCAGATTAAAATAGCTGTGGATGAAAAAAAAATGCATATATTAACCTCTGCGATTCATGATGCACCTGGCGGGAATCTGCAAATGATGAGACCTGTGAATAATGACCTTTTTGGGTCGTTGCAAATACAGGCCTTTCTGCCTCTATTCTACGACGGCTGTGTGAACGAATTTACAAAGCGGATGTTATTTAATTATTCTTTGAAATTTCATTACTACCATCATTATATTTATTGCTATTATTATTGATAGTGTTATTATTATCACTGTTATCATTATCATCATTATCATTATATCTTTATTATTATTATTATTGTTATTATTATTATTATTATTATAACTATTATTATTATCATCATTATTACTATAATTGTTTTTGATGTTGTTGTTATTATTATTATTATTATAATTATTATTATTATTATCATTATTATTATTATTATTATTACCATCATCCTCATCATCATCGTCATCATTTTCCTACGAGATTTACAAAGACATTAAAAGCAGGAATTGCCACGTCACAGAGAGCCTTGGCAAGAACACGCTGGCGAGCACTTGATCAGTCTGACAGCAAGAACAGTGAGGCTACGTGATTGCTTTCCGTTTTAGCAATACACATCTCAAGTTGTTTTTTTTCTTTGGTTTTTCGTTTTTTTTTCGTGTTTTTTTTTTTTTTTTTTTTTTTTTTTTGAGTTGGTGTGTGTGTGTGTGTGGGGGGGGGGGGTTGTATTGGGGAATCTTGCCGACTCGAGGGAAATATGATTCGAAACTATTGATTTTCAAAAGGTTTTATGCTTTTGATTAGGTAAGATTTAGCTGACTTATGGGAAGTGAAGAAATTATTAATCTTAAAAGTGTATATGATTGTCATTACGTAATCCACACTTTACCAAAGGGAAGTACGGTATAAATATCTTGAAAAAATAATTTTGGAAATGTATAATGTTTTTTACATAATCCTCAGCCAACATTTTCTTCTTCGTTACATAAACGCTCCTGCTGTTATATATTTTCTTCTTAGATTCGTTTAAAGAATCCTGAGGACTCAAGGGAGGGAAAGATGACAAGGAAGGATTCATTTTACAAGTATGGAATAAATATTATTACGCAATCCTCAGCTGCAATTTCCCTCCGGCGTTGCATGCAGGACAAGTTAGATAACTATATCTTCTCGTCCATCTCTTTCATCTGGACTTTCTTGAAGAATTCGGTCCACCTTTCTGTTAACTTTCCATGACATTTTATTTCAGCATTAAGAGGTGCCATGTAGTTTTTGGCACTCGATAGTACTTCGATAGTGCCATACTTAGACGATGCCTTTGATTATAATTAAAGCTACTAATATCACTTTATATAATGTTAGATTGACTTCTTCCAAAAGCCATATATGAAATAAACCTGATGGTAGGCCTACAATTAGGCTTTGAAAGGAACAAGCTCTTACCATTGCAAATACCTCACACGCAGCTGGAATCAAAAGCAGGTCTTGCAGAAGCAGACTATCATTCGGTTCTAAGTTTTCTACAATATAGCATATTATTTCTTTAACATTATGATGAATGCGGGAGAGATGTAAAAGAAACTGATTTATAACACAATGCAAGATATAACAAACGCATTGCAATGTGGCATCTTCATCACAATTCCTCAATTCTTCAATACTGATAATATTGAGTAGCTTCCATTACATAAGTTGTATTGTGAAATTACTCATCCCGTTTCATTCAAAACTCTAGTAGCGTTGATGGTAATTTACAAATACACGTATTGTCATTATTTAAGCCGCCTACCACTTCTACCACACGAAGATACCAATGATCTTATCCACATGAATACATATAGAGATAAACTTAAGTTTTATGATGAATCCCAAGATTGTATGATAACAACTACACATATTGTTATCATACAAGTTACTATCGGTATTATATTATCATACAAGTTACCCTCGTTATTATACCATCATACAATTACGCAAGTACTTATTATACATATGATTACGCATAAAGATAAAACTAAGTATCATGTTAAAATCCCCGAGATGCACGAAGTTACAGCTTGCTCCTCCGTGTGGGATGTCATATACCTGTAATGCAATATAAAGGTCGAGGCATAAAATTCCTCGTTTGCTTGATATTACAGCAACGTCTGGGGTCACTCACCCTTCTAAATCACTTCCATTTTCGGTCCCTTCGGATTATTACGTTTATAATTACCTTTATGACGTTTCCCTCGATACAGGAATGTGGCTGTGGGCGGCAGAAGTCATGAGTAATTCCATTATTACACGTGAATAATATCGAAATCGTTCTTTTTAATATCTTTATAGGCTGCTGAATTCATGACAATCCAAATATGCGACGTAAATGATATCCAACACTTTTTTTTTCCCTATTTTTTTCATATAGGTCA
>NC_061825.1:6113573-6121073 GCF_019202785.1 Penaeus chinensis
AAAAGAAAGAGAAACGAGAGAAAGGAAACGAACTCTATCCAAAGACAAGAAAAAAGAAAGAAATGGAGAAACAGAAGACCCGAAATAGAGCCAACCATCCAAACCGAAAACAAACCCCCTCTTTATAGACCAAACTACACCCCCCTCCCCCCGTTCCGAGCATCACCCCCCCCCTCTCCCTCTCCCTATAATGGCACAGCCGCTGCCCTTTGATGCCCCCTCACCTAAGCCGGGCACGGCATGTGGCACCGCCCGGAGCATCCACAAACACCGGCTCGCCCTCATCAACAAACTCCCGTGTAAAATATACGTAACGATGAAGAATGACCGTGTTCCGTCCATCTGGATCAATAAACGGGGGATTCGGGGGAGGGGGGATTCGGGGGAGGGGGGGTTCGGGGGAGGGGGGTAGGGTGGGGGGTGAGGGGGGGTTGGGGGGTGAAAAGCGTGTTTATTCCGACAGCTGGTTTCGACGCGGCCTCTGTCATTCATCCGTCTGCCATCTGCGGTGTAAAGGATTCCCGATTTCTACGTCTAAGTCATTCTGAGTTTAAGTAAATACTTGTTTTTTTTTTTTTTTACACGATTTCGTTATCGTGGTAACTAAATCATGTCGCTTGGTTAATTAATTTCTTTCTTTCTTTCTTTTTTTTTCAAGATTTTGGTATCGTCATTTTTAAATCGTTTCGCTCCATTTACTTTTTTTCTCTTGATTTCGTTGTTTCTATTCTTAAAAGAAAAAGAAAAAAAAATCCAGTGGTATATTTTCGTGTTTTGATCAAGCCCATTATCTCTCGCTTCGAAAAATAGGGGCATTTGTGATTACAAAATCCCACGCACACGAGACACTTTTTTATATACCTAAACAGTAATGAACGAAAATATAAAAAAAAATCGAACTAAAATGAAAACGAAAATGAGAATGTGTACGACGGCCCCGCCCTCTTAAAAAAAAAAAAATAATAATAAATTGAATAGAAAAAAAAAATAACTAAAAATTATAATAATATTAATACAAACAATGGAGGTTCATCAATTCCCCTGTAGAGTTCGCCTTTAAAAAAATAGCTATTATGTTGAGTCATCCACATAAAGGGATTATTGATAGTTGCAGGAAAAGCAATTTGTCGTCCTGTTAAGTAAGAGCAAGGGGGGGGGGGGGGGGTCTGGAAGGGGAAAATCCAACCACAGTACGTAGATATGAGGAATTTAATCTCATATGAAACGCTTAATTATGTGGGCAATGGTTATTATGTTATGTTAATATGCATTACACTAATAGTATTGGGTATATCACGTCTATGTGCATTGCCCTGATTATAAACTGTGCGCTCATAGTGTATATTACAGCAATACTGTACACGGATGCAGCAATTCCTATTACATGGACATGAATTCGCTTGTTCAACAGCATGAACCCTTCCTCGAAATGAAGCCTTTCAGCCGACTGAGATTCTCCATATGAACACACTTAAACCCCTACTGACCCGGTCTTATTGCAGAGTGTCCCGCCAGGTGTGATATCAAGGGTGTACTGCAGCTTCAAGTTTCCTAACAGAGCCTCCTTGTCGTGATAAATACGGGTTTGTTTGTGTTTCGAATCCAGGTCGAATGAAGCCTCCCGGTGTTCGAAGCTAAGTGACTCTTTCGTGATTATAGGTCGTCTTGTGGGTTTCGATCTCGCCATAAGAGGTTCTGATCAAGTTAAGTGATTAATTATCCAAGGTATAGTAAAGAGTTCATTCAGGCTTTCTGCTTATCCGACGTATAAGAACGAAAATATTCAAGACTCGGGACTTATCCAAGGTCAAATAAAGAACTTATTCAAACTCTATGCTTATCAAAGATCCGAGAGAGAGAGAAAAAAATCATCCTTAAGCTAGATCTAAGTAAGAATTAATCCAAGACCTTAAACTAACCCAAGAAAACATATATATACTTTAGACTTATCCAAGATCTAAAATATAAAAAAAAAAAACCTTCTCCCTGACCTTGGCCTTACCCAAACGACCATTTCCTATCGCAAGATCGAGAAGGAAAGACATATTACACCCATTCTGAATATTACTCCAAAGCTCCCCCTTGTCTCTCTACTGGCCTATCTGCGCGGATCAACTCTCTATTATATTACCTTGTCACATCTGATATATGGACGGGCTGGGTGGTACATATGAGTTTACGTAGTTTATTACATGCTTACGTAGTGTATATGATGCATTGGGTAGCTGGTAATGTGACCTGTCAGCTGCACAGCAGTGTGGATAATGTATGTGTTTGTGTATATATATATTCAGATCAACATCTGTGTCAATATACAGTATATATAGAGAGATAGATAGATAGATAGATAGATAGATAGACACACACACACACACACACACACACACACACACACACACACACACACACACACACACACACACACATATACACACACACATACATACACACACACACCCACACACACACACAGACACACACACACACACACACACACACACACACACACACACACACACACACACACACACACACATATATATATATATATATATATATATATATATTTATAAATATGTATATATATTTATATATATATATTTATATATATGTGTGTGTATATATATATATATATATATATATATATAATGAAGAGATGTATACATACAAATGTATTCACACATACAGACGCAGGAAAGATTACCAATGCTCTGATTAGGCAGATAAATCATTTATTTACATAATTATGTTTGACGAGGGAAAAAATGGAGACTCGAAGTATTACTTAGAAACGTAGAAGCAATCAATTCATGAAATCATACCAGGAATACGTTTTGTGTTTATGTTTACCAGAGGGGGGAATATTTTCCTCCGGGGGTGGGGGGGGGGGATACGAGCTTAATTATTGGTGCTGTTTTTAATTCATATTTTTAAAATTATGTCTTTATTTCAATTTCATTATCAGTATTATTTATTGTTATGTCTTTTTTTTGTGCCGGGAATTACTATTTCCAATTAACTGAGATTAGATTGGGTCAGACGAGGAAAAATATTGATAATGATTTCACGGTAATGGTTTTGAAAGGATAACGAGTGTAAAATTAAACACAAAAAACGGAAAATAAAAGAGAAATAAATATGAGAACAGCGATGGTTGCAATACAGTGATAGTGCAATATTGCAATTGATGATTGATGGGCATGACAGAAGCGATAATTATCGTAATGATAATGGTGAAATTAACAATTATGATTAACTGGAATAACAGTGATAACAACAATGCAACAAGAAATAATAATAAGAAGAATAACATTGGTGATAACGATAATAACAACAGGAAGAAGGAAAATAACAATAAAAATGATAATGATAATAGCAACAATACTAATAATAGCAACAATAATAACAAGATGTTGATAACGATATTAACACTAACAAACAGCAAATGAAATCACAATTATAATAACGATAGTAACAATAACGAGAGTAAGAACCGAATAAGGATAACAATAGTAATAATAACACTAGTAATAACGATAATTTGAAGCGACTAAGAAAGAGACAGTCAGTTGCGTTTCAGTCAACATCAGGTAAGTCAGTATCGTGCTTTGAGTGATATTCATTGGACAAATTGTTACCCATAGTGAATGTGTCGTGCGGTTATTAATCAAGAATGAGTATAGAGCAGAAAGTTGTAATGTATATATATATATATATATATATATATATATATAGATATATGTATATGTATATGTATATATATATGTATATGTATATATATGTATATGTATATGTATATATATATATATATATATATATATATATATATATATATATATACGTGTGTGTGTGTGTGTGTGTATGTTTATATATATATATATATATATATATATATATATATATATATATATATATACCTATATATGTATGTATATGTGTATGCATATATATATTTATATATATATATATATATATATATATATATATATATATATATATTCATATGCGTGTGTGTTTGTGTGTATATATATATATATATATATATATATATATATATATATATATATATATTCATATGCGTGTGTGTTTGTGTGTGTGTATATATATATATATATATATATATATATATATATATATATATATATATGTAAATGTATGTATATATATATGTATGTATATATATATATATATATATATATATATATGTGTATGTATATACATGTGTATATATATATTTGTTTTTTTTTATGACTGAAAAATACATTTAGAAAATATATGCAAACGATAGACAGTTCATAACAATTAGTTCCCCGTTCACTAGTCTGTCTTAACTGAATTGAAGTGAGCTTAACTATACTAAGGTTAACACGATTTCATTTGACATGACATGACCTAACCTGTCGTAATCGAATCAAATCAAACCTAAGCTAATGTAACCTAGGTAATTCGCGAGAACTCATAGTTAGAATTTACTTTCATAAAAAAGTGTATGTACATATATTTTTTATTTCTTTCTTTCTTTCTTTTATTAGTTTCTTTTCTTTTTTTTCTTTCTTTCTTTCTTCTTAATTAGTTTCTTTTCTTTCTTTCTTTCTTTTTCTTTCTTTCGTAGATCTTTTAGCATTATCACTGTATGACTATAATTGTATCACGAAGTACAATCCCTTCCTAGAAAGCTTAGTATCATATAAATAAGATATCAATATTTTATATTTAATTTCATAGTTCTCCTGTTAATATAAGTAATCTCAGTCGTGATAAAATAAAATTATGGAAAATCGAATCAAATAAAATGTGTAATCGAAGCATTAGAGTTTATTAAAGCGTCGGTTTTCCAAAGGTTTTTTTTTTTGAAAGAGTTATGAACCGAGTCACCGAGGGTTAATGTGTGAATGGGCATCAATAAAATGGAAATTGATTATGGAACGTTAAGTGTCAAAAAAAAAGAAGGCATTTGAGAAGCCTCGAATGAATGTGTAAATGAGCTTAATTCATGAGTAAGGGTTCCCCAGGTGTGAAATGTTGAGTCAGTGGGGATAGTGATGGGGAGAATGATGGGGTGGGGGTGGGGGTGGGGGTAGTGCATTTCTTGTTATGTGAAGATATTCATTCTCATTCATACCTTTTCTTCATCTGTCAACATGAATACGGTTCATTCAGACAAACTAGACACATGACAGACTGGGTGTAAATGCGACAGACGGATACTCGTTGAGTCATAAATACATATATATCTGACGAAGATATATTTGAAACCGGTTTTCTACATCGCATGTATTGTGAAGAATATTAATTCTCATTCATACCTTTTATACTGTTCTTCGTATCCGTGATGCTGTGCACTTCCTGTCCCTTGTAAAATGTCCATTTAACTACGGGCGGATTTTTTTGGGAAATGAGTAAGACCTCCCACATACTTAATGATATTAAGTGTGAATGAAATAGTTGTTGTGGATATAAGCCTATAACGAATGTAGAGTTATATCAGTCATTCAAAAAGAACGGATATAGGCTTATAACGTTATATAGAAAGTCAGCAGATATTACACCAGCACCATTGAGCAATACTCTTTAACGAATTGAGCAATGACCTCCTCTCTAAAATCATCATATCGCGTGTCACTTGCCTCTTGCCTCCTGCCACTTGCCCCGTGTCACGTGCCACTTTGGTATTGAAGTCTAGGCTCCTTCAGACTTACCGGACTGAACTGTCGCTTGGAAAACGTATATTGTCGAGGCTAATCAAATATTCATGTAGACTGTATCCTCTGTTTTAAATGGCTGTGCGTGACCTCTGCGTGTTATGCTGTTGGAAAAGGCGACGGAGTGTCTTAGCTACACCGGTTGTGTGTGTGTGTGTTTGTGTATAATTAGTCTTTAAGTAATAAACTCATAGGCAAAAACACTGAATACTGGTGGGAAAAGTAGTTGTAGCAGTACTTATGATGGTAATAGTAGTAGTAATAGTTGTTGTTGTTGTTGTTGTAGTGGAAGTAGTAATAGTAGTTTTAGTATAAAAAGGTATGAGTGAGGATGAATATCTTCACAATACAAGAGATGTATTTGACCGGTTTCGATCATATCTTCATCAGAAATATATGTATTTCCGACGAAGACAAAATCGAAACCGGCCAAATACATCTCTTGTATTGTGAAGATATTAATTCTCACCCATACCCTTTCTATTCTTTTTTGCAATGAATACGGATCAGTAGTAATAGTTGCAGTAGAAGTAGTAGTAGTGGTGACAGTAATAGTAGGAGAAGTAGTAGAAGTTGTAGTAGTAGTAATAATAGTAGTAAAAGCAGCAGTAATAACATTAACTGTAGTAGTAGTAGTAAGAACACTATATAAGTAATGATGAAATGATGGTGACGATAGTGATAATGATAATGATGATAGCATAGGCAATGTCAATTAATTATGACAGTAGAGATAGAAAAGAATTAATGTCGCCATATTCAGTAAATACAATCAATATTATGCCTTAAATTTTCACGTTAATGTAAATAATCATGATTTTACGAAAGTTCAACATTTCACTTTGGGGAAAAAAAAACGATAGTAATCTATGTAGTTAGTAATAAAATGTTAAAAAGATATCTTCATTTATACGTGTTTTTTTGCACCAGAATTTTGCCAATATCATTTACATGGATATATGGACCAAGGCCATCTGTCTGGTTCTCTCTCAATATTCAAATATTTTTGACGTATTATATATATGCTGTTTTCATGGTTCAGTACGAGACACCATAGGAAAAAACATTGGAATATAATACGTTTTATTTCCTGACACACTTTTATCATATATATATATATATTTTTTTTTTTTTTCATTCTTTTTTTTTCTTTTTTTTCTTTTCTTTTTTTTCCCCTTCTTCTTCTTTCTATTTTTCATTCTTTCTTTCTTTATTTCTTTCTTTCGGTTTTTGATTTCGTATTTCGTGTGAAAGTAAATCTAAATACTCTAATCGTTAGATATGGTAATAAATGTATAGAAAAAAAATTATATTGAACATTTACCCGGAATAATATAGTTTTTTTTTTATCATTATTGATGGCACTAGTATTAATAGATATTGCTATTAATAGTGGTTGTGCAGTTGTGATGGTGTTAGCCGTAGTAGTAGTACCAGTAGCAATGATAGTAATAGTAATAGTAGTAGTAGTAGTAATAATAGTAATAGTAGTAGTAGTAATAGTAGTAGTAATGATAATATTAGTAATAGTAGTATTAGTAACAATAGTGATAATGGTAGTAGTAATAGTAGTAGTAGTAATAGTAGTAGTAATAATAATAGTAGTAATAGTATTATTAGTAATAATAGTAATAATAGTAGAAGTACTAGTAGTAGTAATAGTAGTAGTAATAGTAGTAGTAGTAATAGTAGTAGTAATAATAATAGTAGTAATAGTATTATTAGTAATAATAGTAATAATAGTAGAAGTACTAGTAGTAGTAATAGTAGTAGTAATAGTAATAGTAGTAGTAGTAAT
>NC_061825.1:6141073-6145062 GCF_019202785.1 Penaeus chinensis
CTTTCCTCTTCGTATTGCGAGTCACGACCACCACCGCGAAAAAGTTGCTTTATGGGAGCATCATGAATACGAAATTCATCGCTGTTTTAGGAGCACCTTCTCGTGGTTAGTTTGAAGGCGCGTATGTCTTGGATTTCGCTCATGTTTATAATCGGATTAAAAGGGGTTATTTTCAGTCACGGATCGAATGGTGACGGGTGGAAGGCATATAGGATACCTTTGCACACACACACATATATAATCACTTTCACATTTAGCAACTCCAGTACTACGACTTATCGCCTTAATATCATCCCTGTATTCATATCTCAGACCCTGGATGGAGTCACAAGCCAAAAAAAACAAAACAAAGAGAAACATCTCTCCTTCGAGGCTGTCCCTTCGAAAAGTGTGTGGTCCGCGAAATGAAATTTTCTGCGTTGAATAGCACTGTGTAATTTGTTCTTACGTTTGATCTCGCTGAGTGTCCTTTCCTTGTCTTTTATTTGTTGTTAATTTTTTATCCTTGTTATTTTGTGTTTTTCTCTTTTTTTGTAGTTCTGCTAATTCTAAGATAGTCATGTGATATCAGAGCCTGAATATATATTTTTTTCTTTTATTGATATAAGTGATCAACACTGTGCTAAGTATGTTGTGACTGAGAATGTAAAAGTTTGTAAGAGACGCATCTTTGTTTTGGTCAAGATATAAATATTTTCTCAGATGTTGTTTAATGAGATCATGACATGTTTTCGCAAGATTAGTTCTTTTTATTTTATGTATCTTCGTGTTATCATTATTATTTTTTGCCATCAGATTTGTTTGTAACCACTGCGACTAAGTCTATAAATCATATAAGATCACTGACAATTTCAATATTTTTTAGTAACTAACCACAACACTTTAACTGTTAAAATCTTGAATACTTAATGTTTTCACTACGTTCCTTTTATTGAACTGAAAAAAAAATCTGCCTCTCTCACAGGCTTCTTTGAATATGTCCACAAGCTCTTCTTGTTTACATATGCTTCCTGTTATCAAAATAAAAATTTTATCATCTCTGAGAATAGATAGGATTTCGCCGCCGATATGAATACTGCAGTTGCTTTGTGGGGTTTGAAAGCATGTGTGATTTTGCTCTTTTGAGTAAATTTTTAACGGGCGCGGTGACAGGATACCACCACCTTGTCTAACGCCGTTGTTAGTGTTGCATGAGTGCGTAAGGCCATCCTTTGTTCTTGTTCTTGTGCTTACATTTTTGTTCTTACTACTACTATTCTTAAGTTCATCCTTTGCTCCTACTGGCAATATGGTAATATTTTTGTACATACAACTTCTATATCAATTTAACACTTCGAGGGTTGAAAGACCGTTATAAGTTTACTGGTCCACAAGGTATGGGGTAATATGATTTTTTTTTTTTTTTTCATCAGTAAATTAGCAATTTATGGTTCTGCTTTTCGATTTTTTACTCTCTCTTGTGGTCTATTAATATTGCGGAATTAGTTTTTTTTTTTTGTTCGTTTAGAATTTCTAAAATAAGTTTACTTGTTTTTATTTTCTTATTTGTTCACTTTCATCTCTCTTGTCAACTGAAGTGTTCAATATGTTCTTTTTGACCAATAGTTGATGATCATTGCAGTCAGCACCAAGAATATACTGTGTTTTCATTTTTTAGAGACCCTACCTATTTCTGATTACCTATGATTATCAATTTAGTTACATATTGTCTTTATCAACTGAGATAAAGGTGTTTTGGATGGTGTTCGTACAAATTATTAGCTGCTCTAAGTCCGAAAACTCCATGGCATGAATATGGATGAATTAATGAATAGATGCACCTCTCTCTCTCTCTCTCTCTCTCTCTCTCTCTCTGTATATATATATATATATATATATATATATATATATATATATATATATATATATATATATATATATATTTCAGCATACAAACACAAGGACACAGCGATAATCGTCGTGTTTGTGTGCTCATATACATACATATAGATACATAGAAAGATGTGTCCATCCATATTTTCAAATGCATGTGAGTGTACATGTAGATAAATATAAACAATGTATGTACGTATGTACCACTGCACCGCTAAAAGCCCGGCCAGCAAAGAGAAAAGACCGAACAGACTGATTCCTCTTTCTAAGACTCCGAGAACCATAACTTCCGCCTAATTGTCTCCAGGAAGCTCAGGATCCAACCCACGCAGGTTTCCGAGACGTGGCTGGGTGGGCGTCGGGGCGAGACTTGAGGAGGAAGCTTCGGGTGGTAACAGTGGCTTGGGTGTGTGTGTTGGGGGGGGGGGTGAGGTGTGGGTGTGGATTATATATAGATAGACAAATAGATAGATACATAGATAGAGATAAAGATATATATAGACATATAAATAGGTTAGTTTATCTATCCCTTATTCTCTGAAATAAATAATTAGTTTTTAAGACGCGGCATCGTAAGTAAAAACCGTGTTTGCCATTTAAATTTAGAGAATAAGCACGACAGAAAATAACGACGGAGAATTTAACAAACTCCGGGGAAAAAAGTTTTAATCTAACATCGCCATTATACTTTTTCTCAGACTTTCCGCGTACTGAAAAGGGGCTTCTAACACGTCAAGAACTTGTGATGTAAGAAATGTTCATTTTACGCGATGCAGCTCCTTTAATTCGCTCATTTAGTATTGAATTCAAAATGTTCTATGATTATTTTCATTACGATGAAATGAGAAATTGTTGCGTCACCGTTATTTCGACGTCGTTAAGGGTCGCTCTGTTTATAAGACCGTCTCTGAATTTACGTCTACATTTACAAAACGATATTCTGCAGAAGACGCATGTTAGATCTTATTTTTACACAGACGTCTAAAATACGATGTCAATTTTAGCATCGTAGTAGTATCTGAAGTAATTAATCTGTGTGGATGGATAAGATATATGTCGATTTAATTTAGGAAAGCGTTGATTTCGACGTCTGAATACTCTTCAACATTACTCCTGTCAGGTCTCGTTTAGAACGTAACACATCGAGGTTCATTAAAAGAGGCTGTCATTATCACGGTTTCTCACACACAAAAAAAGATCCGTAGTATTTTTTTTATAATTTCCACTCTTAAAAAAAGAAAGAAAAAAATTCTATCGCTGTTTTTCTCACAATGCCTTGTCCAGAAAAGTGAAAAGCTGCAACGATCTTTTATACTCCTCGTCATGAAACTGTCAACATCACGCTGTATCCTTCCCTTGTCCTCGCGACCATCCTCGAGATAAAAAAAAAAAGAAAGAAAAGGTAACAAACAGACCTTGAAACCATTCATCGACACGCACTCCTCAAAAAAAAAAAAAAAAAAAAAAAAAAAAAAAAAGGTCGTAGGGTTTGTTTACGATTTCATTAAGAATTTTACACCAGGAAAGATTTTCCTCTTTTCTTGTGTGTGTGTGTGTGTGTGTGTGTGTGTGTGTGTTTGTGTGTGTGTGTGTGTGTTTGTGTGTGTGTGTGTGTGTATGTGTGTGTGTGTGGTGTGTGTGTGTGTGGTATGGGGTGTTTTGTGTGTGTGTATGTGTGTGTGTGTGTGTGTGTATGGTGTGTGTGGTTGTTTGTGTTGTGTGTGTTGTGTGTGTGTATGTGTGGTGTGTGTGTGTGTGTGTGTGTGTGTGTGTGTGTGTGTGTGTGTGTGTGTGTGTTGTTGTGTGTTTGTGTGGTTGTGTGTGTGTGATGTGTGTTTGTGTGTGTTGTGTGTGTGTGTGTGAGTGTGTGTGTGTGTGTGTGTGTGTGTTTGTGTGTGTGTGTATGCGCGTGTACGTATGGGTGTGTATGTATGTCTGTATGCTCGTGTGCGTAAACTTCCAGTCCAGCAGCGGTGGCTCACGGAAACTGCATTATTCCGAGTACGATTTCGACCCAAAATTGGACCTTTCATAGTTGAGTGCTCACCGACAGAATTTCCAGAGAAGGGAATAACCGCGTCCAACTTGGGGGGGGGTTTTTCGAATCTTAAAGCCCA
>NC_061825.1:6162662-6165162 GCF_019202785.1 Penaeus chinensis
ACATATAGCTAGATAAATAGACAAATATACATATGCATGAATATAACCACCTACCTACCATTCTGCACACCTACGAAAAGAATAATTAAAGTTTTCACTAATTTCGAAGTCGGAAATGAGCTGCGTCCGGTCAGGAATCAAGCTCAAAGTGTTCTGAGACTTATTTCCTGCCTGGTCTTCTGTTCACGCTGCTGTGGCTGGGCAGCGATGGAATAATACTTTTCGTTAATATTTGAAATGGAGGGCAGTCAGGGGGGGGGGGGGGAATTATCGATGTAACGACACTCATGCATATACGTGTATGCACAAACACGCAGGCACGCACACATGAACACACACACACATACACACACACACACACACACACACCACACACACACACACACACACACACACACACACACAGGCACGCACACACACACACACACACACACGCACGCAGGCACACACAAACACACACAAACACACACACACGCACATACACATAGGCAGACAGACAGATAGATAGATGGATCGATAGACAGATAGAAAGGCATATAGACAGATAGGCTGAGAGACAGATAAATAGATGAATCGATAGACAGAGAGATAGATGGACCGATAGACACATGACCAGACAGACAGACAGATAAAAGATATATTTTATAATACCCACAAGGAAGACCTTCTTAGTATAACCCGAAGGCGACCTCAATCCTCGTCAATTTTGTATTTACTAACTTTCAGCCACACGTTTCATCATGACCTCAAACTCTACACGTTACTTGCTTTACTGTTGCTTAAAAGAGAGAGAGAGAAATGAAAAGAAGAAAAAAAAAAAAAAAATGAAGGAAAAGCAAAAAATGTGACAGGAAGGAAAGAAAGAAATTTGTATGTTTTTTTGTTTGTTTGTTTTATATCTTATTCTCGTCTTGCTCTCTCTTCGTCTTCTCACATAGCGAGAGAGAAGTAAGAAACATGATATAAAGATGGATAGATAGAAAGAAAGAATAAGAAAACGAAAGAAAATAATAAAAAATATACCTACTCGTGTTTTCCTCGTATTTTCTTCACAAATAAATATCTCACTGATTTAGCACTAAAATGATCACTCGATTTACTTTGCAATGCGCGAGAATGCTTCAACACACAGCCTGCTTCCTGTTGGTGTCTTCACAATGCTCTTTTAATCAAAGGAATTTCTTCGGTGGCCTCTCCTTGCAGGTGGTCGTTTGTCTCTGATGGCTACTTTCTCTTGCTTTAGTGCTTGTGCTCTGTCTGTCTGTCTGTCTGTGTCTGTCTGTTTGTCTGTCTGTCTGTCTGTCTGTCTGTCTGTGTCTGTCTGTCTGTCTGTCTGTCTGTCTGTTTGTCTGTCTGTGTTTGTCTGTCTGTTTGTCTGTCTGTCTGTTTGTCTGTCTGTCTGTCTATCTGTCTGTCTGTCTCTCTCTCTCTCTCTCTCTCTCTCTCTCTCTCTCTCTCTCTCTCTCTCTCTCTCTCTCTCTCTCTCTCCTTTTTTATTTTTCATGATCATTATTATTATTGTTATTATTATTATTATTTTTGCGTTTATGCCTTTACTGTTATTGCTATTGCTGCTTTTCCAGTTATTCAGACACACACACACACACACACACACACACACACACACACACACACACACACACACACACACACACACAGACACACACACACACACACACACACACACACACACATATATATTTCCCGAGTTGATTGCATTGCACTGTCATGAGCCCAGACGGCATATATCAACTGTGATTCCCTTTTTTCCTTCAAATCTCGCAAATTATCACACCAGCGCGTATCAAATTGGTGAATTGTAGATACACGTTTGTCTCATTTTAATTCCGCCTTAGAAACGCTTGGAAATAAATATGACATATGAATGAATTTGCATAAATGGGTGTCAGGGTATTGCGACTGCGCTTTGTGAAAAGGGTAAATCCAGACAGATTTTCATACCTAAAATACCGTCCTAATTAATGTGTTTATAAGCTGGAATCTTTGTTCAGATAATGAAATGAACAATATATAAAGAATGAACAGAATCAGAATGTTTCCAATGTTTCTTTTGCCGAATATACTGTTCACAAATGTTCATAAAAAGGATTAGCAATACACAGCTATCAATCTCAGGATCCTTCGCCGAATAAACCGTTCACAAATGTTCATAAAAGGATTAGTAATACACAGCTCTCAATCTCTGAATCCTTAAATCCTGAATATCAAATGGGTCGCCAATACGCAACATCCAATTCAATTCAATATTTCCATACTGCAATTGCTAGGAATACCTCTCCTCTGACACTCTCGTTTGACAGGCGAGAAGCAGTTTATCAAATGGGGAATGAATACAGGCCGGCGCTAATTCATCATTACACTTTTGAAAGCTCGTGGGATTTCATAAAATTATTTATCTGGTTAGTGTAACTGGTTTTAAGGGGTAATTGTTAGTGTGAAGTGAGAATGATGATGATGATGGTGATGGTAATGATGATGA
>NC_061825.1:6185162-6187662 GCF_019202785.1 Penaeus chinensis
TAATAATAATAATAATAATAATAATAATAATAATAATGATGATGATAATGATGATGATAATAAGGAAAATTATTATAAGAAAAATTATTATAAAAATTATAATGATAATGATGATAATGTTGATATGAATGATGGTAAAGTTAATAATTACAGTAGTATTGATGATAATGATGACAAAGATTATTTCAATGATAATAATGATATTGATAATAGTAACAATGCTAATAATATTAGTAATAATAGTAAGAATGATAACGATGACCATAACAACAACAACAACAACAACACTAATAAAAATTATAATAAAGATAATAATAATAATAATAATAATAATAATAATAATAATAATAATAATAATAACAACAACAACAATAATAATAATAATAATGATATCAATGGCAATGATAATGATAACAGCAACAACGATGCTAATAATGACAATAATAATAACAAAAAAAAAAATATTAATGATAATGATAACAATAACTGAAAGAAAAGCAATAATAATAATATCAATAATGATAATAGCAACAATGTTAATGATAATGATGATAGCAATAATTGAAATAATATTAATGAAGCTACCATTAATGATGACAATAATAATGATACTAACACCAAAGATATTAAAACTATATTTAAAAATTAAAGCGTTTGACAATGAGACAAAATACCTTTCGCGTACCCAATGACCCTGTGATCCTGGGCTGCTTTGCTTCCATTTATAATAACAGTTTCTTTTGTTATTTGCATACTTAGCTACGGCATTTCCAGGCAGTTGGTTTCCCCGTTTCCCCATTTCTCCTCGGTGAGGTCATCGGAAATTAATATCTATTAATATCGAAATTGTTTTCTGCGAAATCTCAAATAATGGTATTGAGTTTTAATCTTTTGAAATATTTTATTTAATGCGTGTGTGCGTGTGCGTGTTTATATATATATATATATATATATATATATATATATATATATATATATATATATATATATATATATATACTTAGCTTTTTAAGGCTTCGGGTAGGTTTGTGTTATTTGAAAGTTGGCTGCTTCAATTCTCTTTCTCTCTCTCTCTCTCTCTCTCTCTCTCTCTTTCTTTCTTTCTTTCTTTCTCTCTCTCTCTCTCTCTCTCTCTCTCTCTCTCTCTCTCTCTCTCTCTCTCTCTCTCTGTATATATATATATATATATATATATATATATATATATATGTCTGTCAGTCTGTTACTTGGTCTGTCTGTCTAGCTATGTAATCATCTATATTTGTGTATATAGGTAAACAAATAGATAAACACACACTGACACTAACAAGCATACACACACACACACACACACACACACACACACACACACACACACACACACACACACACACACACACACACACACACACACACACGAAATGTTATGCTCCTGTACTGAAAAATCTTTGCACATGCGAATGCACGGATGCAACGTGATCCTGATCGAAAGCAGAATCTATTGATTATTCGCTCTTGCAAGAAAGGGAACTTTCGGTTCAATTTCCTTCTGTCTCTGTCTTTCTCTCTCTCTCTCTCTCTCTCTCTCTCTCTCTCTCTCTCTCTCTCTCTCTCTCTCTCTCTCTCTCTCTCTCTCTCTTTCTCTATCTCTCTCTCTCTCTCTCTCTCTCTCTCTCTCTCTCTCTCTCTCTCTCTCTCTCTCTCTCTATATATATATATATATATATATATATATATATATATATATATATGTATCTCTATCTCTATCAATCTATCTATCTATCTATCTATCTCTCCCTCTCTTTTTCCAAAAGTCCCGTGTATGCGCTCAGTATTCACGATCTGACTTTTGGAGGGGGTGGGAGAGAGAGAGAGATAGAGATAGAGAGAGAGAGAGAGAGAGAGAGAGAGAGAGAGAGAGAGAGAGAGAGAGAGAGAGAGAGAGAGAGAGAGAGAGAGAGAGAGAGAGCAACATGTAGTAGTCAAGATCTGGCCATTTCATGAAAGATTAAGATTTACTGGGAATTTAGCATTATAATTTTGAAATACATACAAACATCTAGAAGAGAAAGAAAGGAAAAGAAGAAGAAAAATAAAAAGAGAAAAAAAATGAAAAAAATAAAAGAAAAGGGAAGAAAAAAAAAGGAAAAAATAAAAATAAAAACAAAAATGAATAGAAAGAAGAAACAATAATAAAACGAAGAATAAAGAAAAGAAGAAGGAATTAACAGCAAAGGTAGAGTTTCCTTTATTTATTTTTTTTTTCTTATTTATTTTTTTTTTTCTTACATACGTTACACCTGTACCATATCTCGCCTTACCTGTAGCGCGGATCTTGCCTTTTCTTCTAATAAACAAGGGTCCCCCGACACAAATTGCTTTTAACTTCCCACACATCACAGAAAATAATATGGGCAGTATAGCCTTATTTTTACATCAAGGAAAATACTGTGATGCAAATTTAGGATATAGTTTTCCAGGTCATGGGTAGTGCTAAATGGGTGTGTGTATTATGGTCTGA
>NC_061825.1:6195162-6200162 GCF_019202785.1 Penaeus chinensis
TATTTGTTAAAGACCCTAGTTTTGGAATGGCAATTCGAGCGCGGTTTCAGAAATTCCGTGTTCATAATATCCGAATATGTTTTTAATTTTCAGTTTATTAAAAAAAAAACAAAAAAAAAACAACTAAACGGCATAAAAAAAAAATGGTTACATAAATATATCAAAGAAATTAGATAAAATGATCTAGAAACAAACTTAACAGAAAATAAAACAAAATCAAGATAAAAACTGGGACAGATTTTTAAACCATTTTAAGTGAATTTAAAGAACTTTTTTTTAATTTTTTTTATTGGCTCTTTCCCCCTTTTTAACGGTCGTGGGCGTCGTTAGAAGTTTAAAACTGCCTTCTAACTACTCCTTATCTTACTTAACTGGCTGTTACTCGGGGGGGGGGGGGGGGTTCTCTCTTGCTCGAACTGTCGCGATTCAATGCCCGAGGTTCGTGTGCTTGGGGCGGAGACTGGGGGGTGGGGGGTGGGGGGTGGGGGTGGTGGGGGGAGAAATTTGTGTGATTTATTTTATTTATTTTGGTGGTGGTGTGGATTGTGGTGGTGATGGTGGTGGTGGTGGTGATGGTGGTGGTGATGGTGGTGGTGGGGATTGTGGTAGTGATGGTGGTGGTGATGGTGGTGGTGGTGATGGTGGTGGTGGTGATGGTGGTGGGGATTGTGGTGGTGGTGGTGATGGTGATGATGATCTTAGTGATGATGGCGGTGGTGGTGGTGATGATGGTAGTTGCGATGGTGATGTTACTAATTTTACAGATTATTACACATTTTGTGACGGTGATAGTGTTACTAGCTGAATGTTGGTGATAATGGTTGTGATAGTGGTATTAGTAATGGTGGTGATGATTGTGAAGGTGTTGGTGATGATGCTGGTGACAATCATGACGGTGATGATAGTCATGGTGACAAATATCATTGACAAGAACATCCAGAGACAAACGAGAAAAAAAAAATCAGTGGATATCGAAAAAAAAAAAAAATCTTTTCTTTTAAAATCTCAACTAAATTAGAATATTCCCGAATCTTTTACTTTTGGATGAAGATGCAAAAAACGAATCAGCGGAAGTTTTCGCCTGCTGAGATCACAGAAAGATCTTTCTTGTCACAGACTCTTGAAAACCATAGAAAACTCTCTCTCTCTCTCTCTCTCTCTCTCTCTCTCTTTTCTCTCTCTCTCTCTCTCTCTTTCTCTCTCTCTTTCTCTCTCTCTCTCTCTCTCTCTCTCTCTCTCTCTCTCTCTCTCTCTCTCTCTCTCTCTCTCTCTCTCTCTCTCTCTCTCCGTTGAAGCGACCGCTGTTTGGCACTCGTGATATATGGGAGTTTGCTGCCCATTAAACCCACGAAAATGACCTGTTTTGTCACCTCTCAAGGGAACTGAAAAACACACCCCCTCTTTATCAAACGCGCGACATTGGAGAGTTCCATATATTTCGCTTTGTATAAGAACGTGGTTCACTTTTGACAACTGCTGGAATGAAAAGTATGTTTGAGAATGAATGATTTTTCGAAGGGTAAAGAAGAGGTCCTTTGCGATTCGATTTTGTAGTCATCATTTTTATTTTTTTTTTTGTTTATTCATTCCTATATTTCATCTTGAAAAATATCTGGTAAAGCATATTGCTTTGAGAGATTAAAAAAAAAAAAAAAAAAATCATTCGTATGTCTTTTACTAAATTGTTTAACATTTATCGTATTTTACGATGGTGATTGTAAAATCGAAAAACCATCTCGTATTATCCGGGAAATATTTTACACTCGGTATCGCACTCTATGACGTCACCAAGCATTCGTTCACATACGCAAGACTATTAATCTTCTCAGTAGGCCTACTAGTGATGCGAGATAGACATAAGTTGAATGTGTTTTATCAAATCTTCATAAAAAAGGTTGATTTGTGTTATCAGTTGCTTCACATCCAGCACACATTAAATTCTCCTTTTAGTTTCCTTATTTTGATGTGCGTTGATGAGGCTCCATATAAAGTTTATATGAAAATGATCATCAAGACCCCATTCGGAAATTTAACCGGCCGCATCTAAACCACATGGAAGGACCCGTATAACCGGATATGAAAAGTACTCTAGTTTACGGCTGCCGGATACCGAACAGATAAAGTGTGACGTCACCGCCATCCGTGTGGGTATGAAAATCGTCTAGTGTGAATCGACCTTTTAATACTTAGCGATATATTTTATACTCTACCGTTACTTATTCCTCGTAATCTCTCTGCTCAAGGACGGAATTGGCACTTTACAGGAGCGTAAGGAGAGTTTGATGTCACGAAGTCAAGCTCGTAACGATATTTAAAGCGTTCTGTGCTGCATGGGATTTCTTTGCGCAACGGTGTGTTGTTGTTGTTGTTGTTGTTTGTTGTTGCTGTTGATGTTGTATGTTGTTGTTGTTATTGTGTGTTGCTGTTGTTGATGCGTTGCGTGCGTGCGTACGAGCGCGTTTATGTCTCAGTTTGTCTGTATGTTTGTCTATCGATCCGTAAGTACATTTTATCATATTTTACAAGTATGTTCCACTTCCTCCTTCGCTACAATTTCTATATTCGCTTAACCTCTCCTCTTCCCCTTTGCTCCTACCCCCACCCCCCCTCCTCCCGCCAAGGAGGTGAGGCCGGCAACCCAGACGAGCGAAAGGGAATTGCCATTGCAACAGAAGAAGGATTTTCACTCCCTCTGCAACATCCCCGTGGCCGTGGTGATGGATGGTGAAATATCCTCTGTGTGTGGTGATGGGGATGGGGGTGGGGGGGTGGGGGGTATGTATGTGTGTGTGCGTGTGTGTGTGTGTTGTATGTGTGTGTGTGTGTGTGTGTTGTGTGTTGTGTGTGTGTGTGTGTGTTGTGCTGTATGTGTGTGTGTGTGTGTGTGTGTGGTGTGTGTTGTGAGTATGCGTGTGTGTGTGTGTGTGTTTGCTTATGTGTATGTATGATGGCTTTAAATCCAGAAGGAAATATTTATGCGGCTTGTTGAGACGGAGGAACGAATAAATACAAGGAAATGGCAAACAAAAGAAGTTAAAATAGTGCTTTGAATCGCACACAATGGAAAGACTACAGCGAGAGAGAGAGAGAGAAAGAAGGAAATTAGATTTTTACGTTTATAAAAGGGAAAGAGAGAAAAAAGACAGACAGGGGTGGGGGAGGTGTATAGAAAACTAATTGGGCAAAGGAATAAAAATAAAAAAGTAGATGAAATGCAATGGAAGAAGGAAATACAGTAAATACATCTACGAAGAATGGAAGAAGAAGAGGAAGAAAAAAAAGGAAAAAAGAAAGATGAAAAACACGAGAAAATACCAAAGAATAGAATACAAAAAAAAAAAAAAAAAAAAATTAGGAAAAGGAAACGTAGCAATTAAAACTACGAAGAAGGGAACGAGAAAAAGAAAAAGAGAGATGAAACAAAACAAAACAAAACAAAACAAAACAAAACAAACAAAGCAGGAGAGAAACAAGCCACGAATGACCTGCTTCAAAGGACGACTCGAGACGGAAGGGAAAGCACGAGAAGGAAAGAAGGAAAATCTGAATAGCGAAAATCAGGCCAAAAGAGGAGAAGAGAGCGGAAGACTCTGCATCGACGGGCAACGGCGCTGAAAAGGAGAGGAAGGAGGAGGAGGAGGAGGAGAAGGAGAAGGAGGATGATAATAATAAGAAGGAGTAGGAGGAGGAGGAGAATGAGGAGGAGAAGGAGAAGGAGGAGAGGGAGAAGGAGAAGGAGAAGGAGGAGAAGGAGAAGGAGAAAGAGAAGGAGGATGATAATAATAATGAGGAGGAGGAGAAGGAAAAAGAGAAGGAGGATGATAATAATAAGAAGGAGAAGGAGGAGGGGGAGGAGGAGGAGAAGGAGGCGAAGGAGAAAAAGAAGAAAGGGGAAGAAGAGGAGAATGAGAAAGAGAAGAAGAAGAGGAAGAAAAGAGAAGGAGACGGAGAAGAGGAGGAAGAAACAAAAAGGAAAGAAGAAAAAAGAGAGAAATAAAAAAGGAAACGGGGGAAAAAAAATAAAATAAAAAGGGAAACGCACCTAAAATAAATATTGCTATTTACTCTTCTTTTTTTTTCCATTTGGCAAACATTTTCCTTTCCTTCTCGGTTTCCTCTGTGGCTGTCCAAACGCGATATCGCTGTTCGAAGCCATCGGACATTATTGAAAGGGCAGCGCGCAGGAGCAAGCAGGAATTCGTGCGTGTGTGCGTGTGTGTGTGTGTGGGAGGGGGAGGGGGAGGTGCACGATGGTGTGTGTGCGTGGGGTGGAGTGGGGTGGGGGGGGGACGTTGGTGTGTGTGTGTGTGTGTGTGTGTACGTGGTTGTTAGGGGGGGGGGGGGGTGCGCGATGTGTGTGCTTGTTTTTTTTTGTGTGTATGTGTACGTGTGTGGTTATTTGTGTGTGTGTGTGCACATTTGTTTGTTTGAGTGTGTATGTATGTATGCGTGTGTGTGTGCATTTGTTTGAGTGCGTGTGTACATAACTGCCATTATATATGTGCATCCGTGCTTGTATCCGTCCATATGTTTATGTGCATTTCCACACGCAAGCAGAAGAGGATACACGAATAAAAGAACGAGCCAAAGAATTCGAAAATAAAATCTCATGTTGTTGTGACGGACACCCACGAGCGTCCGTTCTGCGAGGCGTTGGTAAAGGAGACTATTTTCATGTGGCTTGATCTTGGTGATGCTTATTTTATCTTCCTCTTTTTCTTTTTCTTTTCTCTGTCTGTTTGTCTGTCCGTGTGTTCGTTTTTATTCTTCTCTGGTATTTTGTTTCTCTTTCTGTGTTTGTCTCTGGTTCTGTCTCTCTCTGGCTTTCTCTTTCTCTCTCTGTCTATCTTTCCTTCCCTTCCTCCTTCCCTCCTTCCATCCTTTCCTCCCTCCATCTCTCCCTCCCACTTTCCCTTCCTCCCACCTTCACTCTCTCCCTCCAACTTTCTCTCCCTCCTTTCCTCCTTCCTCCTTCCCTCCCTCCCTCCCTCCTTTCTTCC
>NC_061825.1:6211966-6219466 GCF_019202785.1 Penaeus chinensis
GGGGTATAGTCCTCTTTTTCCTTGCTATCATTAACTCTTATCACAATTAATTAAATTCCTCTCCCTGTCTTTTAAATATCTACCACTTAATATCGAAATAAAAACGCTCTTCGATCTATCTTCTTGTCTTCATTTCTTCAACAACTCGTTCCCTAATACTTAAAAAACTCCCATGTGTCTTAAACTTCTATTTCTTAAAATCGGAAAAAGAATTAGGCCTCACTTTCGATCTGTTGTGATAATTTCTCCATCTTCAAATTACTATCACCTTTCTCTTAAACTACCGGTGCTATCATTTCCTCAACAATTCCTAATTACTTAAACTCCCCTCCCCGTACCTTTTAATTCCTACTAAATAACATAAAAAGCAAATCTTCACTTTGTTCTGCTTTTATTTCGTCAATAACCCTTATCCTTATACCGTAACTCCCCTCCTCGTCTCTGAAAACACTACTGCCGTTACACCTATCTCTTCAGTAACTCATACGCCTCATACTTACACTCCTCCTCTCCCCGTGTCTTCCCACAGGAGAACTGATCCACAGGAAGGAGAGAAACGAATGGCTGGTGGATTCCATCTGGTTCCAGGTCTACAAGTGGATTCTGGAACTCGTTTTCAAACTCCTGCCGGCGCTGGTCCTGGTGTACTTGAACGTGAGGATCATCCGCACCTACAAGGCCGTGTGCGAGAAGAGAAGGAAGATGACGAAGAAGGTGAGGAATATGCGATGGTATCGGAGATATTGGTGAGGCAGACAGAGAGAGAGAGAGAGAGAGAGAGAGAGAGAGAGAGAGAGAGAGAGAGAGAGAGAGAGAGAGAGAGAGAGAGCGAGAGAGAGAGAGAGAGAGAGAGAGAGAGAGAGAGAGAGAGAGAGAGAGCGAGAGAGAGAGAGAGAGAGAGAGAGAGAGAGAGAGAGAGAGAGAGAGAGAGAGTTAGAGAGATAGAGAGAGAGTTAGAGAGAGAGAGAGAAAAAGAGAGAGAGAGAGAGAGAGAGAGAGAGAGAGAGAGAGAGAGAGAGAGAGAGAGAGAGAGAGAGAGAGAGAGAGAGAGAGAGAGAGAGAGAGAGGGAGAGTTATATATATATATATATATATATATATATATATATATATATATATATATATTTATATATATATATATATATATATATATACATATATATCTATATATCTATATATCTATATATATATATATATTTATATATATATATATATATATATATATATATATATATATATATATATAGAGAGAGAGAGAGAGAGAGAGAGAGAGAGAGAGAGAGAGAGAGAGAGAGAGAAAAGAGAGAAACAGTGACAGAATTATTCGCAACAACAAATCCGAATATGAGAAAAGAAAACTGAGAAACAAGCGTTAATTCTGGGATACTGTTATGTGTGTGTGTAGTTTTGTTTAACTATTTTACCGAAGGATTTCCCTAAAACGTCTCTGATTACTATGAAAAATATAACACAGAGTTTGGGATTTATTGGAATTATAACATTGAACAAAGAAGCTTCATGCAATAAAGATCTCTAAACGATTTTTTCACTCTATTTTTGATGTCGGTATTTGCCTTAGTTTCAAGCACAAACAAAGATCTTCAGGGATCTAGTTCCATTGCCCTGACACGCGTAGAGAAGTGTTGAAAAACTCCGACGAATCTCCATTTTTACATTTCCTAATCCGTTTTTTATGGACATTCAGTATCATTACTTCGACTTATGTTTTTTTAGTGTTTTTTGTATATCTATTTTTTTTCTTGCTTATTATTTGATTTCTACTTAGGTATTTTTTTTATTCGTTGACTTCTGTCTTTCATTCTTTCTTCCTTTATTTATTTAGCTATTTACTTATTCGTTTATTTTTTTATTTACTTACTTACTCATTCCATTATTCACTTATTTACTTAGTTATACATTTAATATATTTCCTTACTAACTTATTCACTCATTTATCTATTATTTCTTGCATTAATATTGACTCCTTTATCCATATACTCATTTATCAATTTATCTACTTGTCCCTCCCTTCCTTCCTGCCTTCCTTCATTCACCTTTTCCCTCGACGCCCCTGTAACGCGAGTCTCCTCTCCGCCGCAGGTGAGCGGGGAGCAGCGCCGTCAGTACGCGGAAGAATCTCGCCTCATGTACCTTCTCGGGGGAACTTCCACCCTCTTCTTCGTGTGCATGACGCCCATGATCGTTCTCTCCGTCACCATACACCGGCCGTGGAAAAACTCACTTGCTTTTGAGGTTTGTTTGTAATTTGTTTTGCTGATTGGGAGAGAAAAAAAAGGGGGGGAGGGTCCCTTTGTCCTTGTTTTTTTTCGGAATTGTATGTTTATCACAGAGCAAACATCATTACCATGGCAGAGGTCAAAGCGTCGGTTGGGGTCGCAGCTGGTGGATGGTTTGTCTGTTGTCATTGTGTGAAGTCAGTTTATCCGGTTGAGTTTTGCGAGTGAGGCTTGTTGGTTCAAGAGCGTCAGTATCTTTCCGTGGAAGGGATTTTGAGAGAAAAGAGATTTAATAGTAGTGTTTTGGTATCTTTAGTAGCAGTTTGGACTTTACTTATGTGTACTCATATATGTCTCATGCTTCGCAGATTTTCCGTGCGATCGCCAACGTGCTCGAGGTGACCAACTTCGCCGTCACCTTCTACATCTACTGCACGTTCTCGAAGGATTTTCGGGAGACGTTCCTCCGGACGCTGCGTTCGGCGAAGGAGAACTCCATGGGGGCGTCCTTCCTGGGGTCCGTGTCCGGCTTGAAAGAGGCCATCAGACCCCCATAGGGACGCGCCCACGCTAGGACCACGCAGACGCCCGTGCCTGTGGCTGTATGACACCACAGCACGCAGCAGGGGCGGGACGGGGAGTCACTGAAGGCCAGGGGCTACGAGAGCGAGAAGGAAGCCGCGTCTCATGAGAGAAAATGCGTCATTTCGACTGTCTTTTAGACGGAAGGCAGGACCGTAGCCGTCGAAGATGAGGTTCCCCTTTTCTGGACTGCAGCCTGCCCTCTGAAGACTTCCAATCGGTAGTTAAGCCCTGCGCCTACAGTGAGTGTGTCCCGCGACCTGCTGTGCTGGTTTCTGCGTGATCCTAGCGTGATGTAAAGACGAAAACTGTTTTTATATGAAGCAATCTATTGTTTAACAAATTTGCAGTATAAAATGTTTATAGTTTTTTTCTTTTTTATCGTCGACTGTACTGCTCGAGAAGGGAATATCCTCGGGTTGTTTTATGATTATTCTTTGTAGTTCTTAGTGATTTTCCAAAACTGAAAAAAAGAAGATTGATGAAGGATAATCTATTTTTCCCTGGTGCTTACTTTTTTGCATATGTGAAAAACTTTTCGCTGGAGGTCTACTGCTTCCAGAAAAATAGATTTCTTTACTCAGACGAACGAGGTCCCTTTGAAAAAAAGAAAAAGACACGTAAACCTTGGCCTGAAGGAACTTTGTTACGTGACATCCACAGCAACGGGCTCTGGCAAAAGAAAATAACACAGTGTCGCTTAAAAAGAAAAGAAGAAGAAGAAAAAAAAAAAAAAAAACACAAGAAAGAAGAAACAAAAGAAACATATAAAAAAAAACACGACCTCATCAGATTGAAATTCAACCTCCTTCTTGACTCTCCCTTTGTCGCCTGGTGCTTCCGCAACTGTGCCCAACACAGGCCTTCGTCAGTGTGCATGTGGATAGTTCTTCGACACTAGGTTCCTTGGCATTAGTCGTTCCGGTGCGAGAGATGCAAGGTGCTGTCAGCTGGTGGCGGGTATGGGAGTCTTGAGTCTTGAGGATGATGTGTCATGAGCATGCTGTCATGAAAGTCGATAAGTATGCTGGGTAAACATGTTTACATATTTCTATCGTTTTTTCCTGATAGAAGCGAACACGAGAGCCTAGATTTGTACATTTTTGCCTCAAGAGCCCTTTTTTTTTCTTTCTCCTCGTGATGAGAAGATATAGATATACTCTCATAAAAAGGTTTTCTGTCAATGAGTCAACAAGCAAGAATACATGGGTCTAGATCTTTCATCGTCTGTGAAAAAGAATGAATACTTGAGATTTGATGAATGAAACTTGTTTTCACTTAAAAAAAAAATGATTTTTAAAAATAGAAATGACATACTTTAAGTATTGAATACAGCCTCGTGAGTTTTCAGTGTGCTAAAAAAAAGGAGTACATATTGTATGCTTCAACTCGCATGAATACATGCGTCCTGGCCTCTTGTTGGAATGGACTGCCTGGTTTCGGTTATTCGCCACGTAACCACCTTCTTTCCTATGCAATTCAAGCAATCCTATTGGAATGTCTCAAAGACCACCAAGTGAAGCATGAGAAACGAACTCTAAATTAAACAAGGTACCACAACAAGCACGCAGAAACGTTTTGTCCCTCCATGATAAACTGATATTATGAGGCTGAACTAATGTGGTCAGTGTATTGATACTGTGGTTGATATATTATCATGATTAATAATCATTGAAGATTGTAAAGTACTTTATATGACACGGATATGTTACTCGTTACTGGATATCATTCTTTGATCATTACGGTCGCATAGAAATGCATGTATCTGACACGCTTCATAACAACAAAAGGTCAGGAGAGAATAAAATAAAAGTTCTGAAAGGGAATAAGAGCCAGTTAACGATTCGAATGAGGTCGTGGCATCGTGATTGGGAGATGAGTGTCGATGAAACAGGAGGCAAATGAGATTTTTTTTTTCAAATGAGTGTTCCAGGAAACATGTTACCGTGGTAATTGCTGAACATCTCATGAGTGGTTAGACGAATGAGCGCCGCTGAGCCGACCTCAAACAGTGGCTGCTGTGCAAGTGTACGGCCGTACCTTGAATCTGTTTTGTGCAAATGCTGCATTACATCACTGGATCGCGTATGCTACGTTCAGCGAGAAGTGAATGTGGCTGTGCGTTTGGAGGTGTTCAGTCGAGGCCTGACTTTAAGTGGCTATATTGTTGTGAGAAGTTTGTGAAGCCGCGGATCTTGCCGGTCTCGCGCGCAGGTCTTTTTTGGAGAGTTCACTTAAGTGGCTCTGAAGAGTTTAACTTTTTTGGTCAGGGAGCTTCATGCCATGCTGTGGCGGCTCCGTTGGTAGTCTGTAATCAAAAGTTCACACGGAAATTGGTCTTCAATTGGCGTGTGTAAAATTGGCTTTCGTAACGTAAATTGCTGCATAAGTTCTAATTGGTAAAAATAAGGTTTTCGACTGGGAGACATCGGTGAGGATTTCCTAAACTTCATTTTTGGCCGGAGTGCACCTAAACTCCCCCTAAATCTAATCATACTGAAATAACTGTCAAATTCTATCGCGTCTCTTTACATTCACAGTGAAATCTGCTCCTCACATCGACGTTCCTAGTCATAGCGAGACAGGTTTGTTGATTAATTCAACCCACCTTGCTTAGTGATGACCAATGTTAACGCGCACAAAATCTACATGGTAAGACTTTCAACTTTCTTAACTCTTAATTGGCGTTAGAATTTAAATCGTCCAATGTGGCCGCATTTCTAGTGTTTCCATAGCTCGACTTAGTTTTTTTGAAATAGAGAATTAATCTTAAAGAAAGTTTATGGATGTAAGCGCTTCAGTATGACCACTTAAGGGCAACTTGAATTCCCGTGTACGAGATTTGATCGAATGTTAATGAACGTCGAGATTTTATGCCTGGTACTGCTGACTCCCGTATGACACCCAGTGAGTGAAACGTGGGTTTTGTTCCCGTAGACTTGTTTACCGTTATCACCAATTTTTTTTTTTTTTTTTTTTTTTTTTTTTTTTTTTATTGGATATTCGAATGTGTGAAGATCTATACACATGATGTAGGTTTACATGCCGTGTAGATATGGTGAGATGCAATGTAAAAATCTTCTTAGTCCTGAATAATATATATGGAAATGCGATTTTGGAATAGATTTCGGCCATGTAAGAGGGTAATGAATATTGATAATACTCTCTCCTCACGCGTTGATGTGGCATGTGAGTCTTTCTAAGCTTCCTTGTTGACTTCTGTTTTGCGTATTCAACCATAGATCATTCATGGCGCAATGTGCTTTAGGCTTTTATTTCGTATTCTATTTTCTTATGATGGATAGAACATGTTGTAAAATTTCTATTTTTCTTGAAAGTCGATTTTTTGAGAGAAAGTTTTTAAAAAGAAGAAAAAGGCCAGTATTAGTGAAACAAATTTCTTTTTTTTTCTCTCTCTCTTCCGAATTTTATCCAGAGTCTATTGTATATAATTTGTAACTGAGGGGATGTGACTGCGACAGTGAGTACCTTGTTTTTTTTTCTCACATGGAAAATGGTTACTGTCGCCTTCCCTGTCAACGATTCTGTCTCTTTTCTCCTCCGGTGGCGATTCGACCTTCTGTCAGACCCATGACTAATTAAAAAAAAAAAAAACATTGAGGTCAATCTTTTTATATCGCCATTAATTTTTCCCTCTTTAAACACACCGCCAACTCGATTGAGTTCAGGTTTGTTAATCCCTGTAAAGTTTATCAACTTACAACTTTATAGAATATATAAATATATATATATATATTGAATATCAGTTAATCTCAGTTTTTGTCAGAGTTTAATATATGTCTATATAAAAAAAAAAGATAAAATATGTTTATTGTAAATACAGAATATCCGCAAACACTTGGGGTATGCCGTTAAACCAGTTGATGTTATCTTTATGTATATAACTAATACTGTCTATTAAACGCAGGTAAAGTGTTGTTACATTGTGATACATGTTGCCGCGAGAGAGAGTATGTATGCTTAGGAACGAGTGTAGTTGGCTTATAAAGAGAAAAGCTAAAGGGTTCTAGTCAAGCAAGTTATAAGTGCGAGTGATTTATCTAAATGTGAACAGGAAAGTTTGTTTTTTTTCTCCTTGGATGTGTATCAGGGTGTGGGAGAAAATGAGACAATGTGCGTGGTTTTCAATAGTTTCTGTTTGTTCTATGCCTGTGGGAGTACATCATTGCTACTGTTTAAGGATTCGTGTGCTTTTCCACTCGCTTTCACACTGTGGCGAAAGACAGCAAACACAGAAATAAAAAAAACGGACAGTAAGCTCATTGTTGTAATGTTTGCTGTTCCTCGTATTGCTTCCAGTGTCATAGAGTAGGCCAATTCATGTCGACAAATGGCTTTTTTTTCCTTTATACACAATAAACACTGGTGATGTAAAAGCAGAATCAACATTTTTTTTATAATCCGAAAGTCAAGACGATTGCAAGGGCGTTTTACAGAATAATTTGGAGATTGAAGTGAATCTGTTCGTATACGATGCGATTTGCAACTCTGTGAACACGACTGGAAAGAGTTTTATATCAGTAAGTTATTCGCGTTGATCGATCAAATCATGACCGATATATATATATAAGTTTATTAATGGTATTCCCAAGACGTTATATCTTTCCATCAATGTCCCTAAGTTGCATGCATCATATGATGAACCATTTCCCTCTCTCTC
>NC_061825.1:6229466-6231966 GCF_019202785.1 Penaeus chinensis
CGTTCGAACACACCTGCGGGAGGGCTGATGGGGGAATACCTTTAGTACTTCTGCCAACTTCCTAAGGTTGCGGGGGGGGGGGGGGGGGCAGGGGTTGAGGCCGTGACATAAGGTTGACCTACTCTTATGTATTCTCGGCTGGTAATGTTGCAAGTTGTGTAAGCTTTTTTTTTTTTTTTTTTTTTTTTGAAATATTCGTTATTGATGCAACGAGTGGATCACGCTAGGAACACTAAGATATAGTTATGTGAATGTTCAATATGGTTATACTTGTAGGCTGTGGTTAATATTCTTTGTAATAGTTGTAACAGCATGAAAAATTTAATTAAAAAATAAATCATCTATAACAATATCATCATGTATAAAATTAAATACAACAATCGTAATTATTGTTATTCATCATATCACTGTTCTTAATATATATGATACGATGGTAGTAATAATGATGATGATGAAAACGATAATACTAATAGTTTAATGATGATAATGATATGTTAAAAGAAATCCGAGAGAAGAAAATTTCCTTCCTCTTGCACAAATTGCATAAAAATTGAAATAAGAAATAAGAAGAATTGATTACGTAAATGCCCGTGATGAAGATAATGACAAACAGTTGCTATAATTCTTGATAATGGCATAATGATAGTAATAATGAGAAGACTGCGAAGAAAATGAAATTTGAAAAAAATGAAAATAAATATAAAAATACAAATCGAGTAGAAAATATAAAAGTCAAGTAAGCAAGTATATCGTGTATAAAAGGGTCCAATTAATACTGAAAATGATACCGAAGATATAATTACTGAAACAATAGTGTCATTCGTAAGTGATAATAATGACGATAATGACGATGATGAATGTAATAATGATCAGAACAGTAATGATAATATTGATAATTATGGTAACTTTAATACTATTGCTCGTTATGATGTTGATGTTATGATGTTACAAATAAAAGTTAAGGCAAACATACAGATAAAGATGATGATAATGATAAAATAAATATTATAATATAGACCCTAATAATCGATATTATGATTACAACATTCATTCATCGTTGATAGACAAAACAGCTATAACAATGATAACACCAACATTTAATGATAGTACAAGCGATAACGAAAATATCAATAAAATTCAGTACAGTAACACTTGTAATGATAATTCTTATAAATACAAACATACAGAAAAAAAAAACCAGGACAATAAAGAACATTACAATAGTGAATATATCTACAAAAAAGAGGAAAAATACCAGTAATATTGATGATAATGACAGTTATTATGATAAGTATTATCATCATTCGTATTACTATTATTAGTACTATAACTATCACGATAACGAGATTGATAATAACAATAATGATAGTATAACTACAACAGCAGGAACAACACCAACAACAATAGTCGTAGTAGTAATAGTTGATGTAGAAGTAGTAGTAGTAATAGTAGTAACAGTAGTAGTAATAGCAGTAGTAGTAGCAGCAGCATTAATAGTAGTAGTAGTAATAGCAGTAGTAGTAGCAGCAGCATTAATAGTAGTAGTAGTAATAGTAGTAACAGTAGTAGTAATAGCAGTAGTAGTAGTAGCAGCATTAATACTAGTATTAGTAGTAATAGTAGTAATAGCAATAGTAGTAGTAACAGTAGTGATAGTGAAAGGAAAAAAATCAATAATAACAATAATAACAATAAAAACGATAACAATTATTGCAATAATATGATCATAACGATGTCGATAATGGTTAAAGGAACAATAGCAACAATAACAACCATGATGTTGATGACTCATAATGATTAAGATGATGACATGGATAAGAAAAACAGTAATGATGGTGATGATGATAATGGCGACGGTTGTACTAGTAATAACAAGAAAAGCAGCAAGAACAACAATGATAACCATCTTCATCATCATCACCATATGATGATAATAATGATAACAATAATATCAACAACAATAATGATGCTAATAGCAATAATAATGATACTAATATTAATACTAATAAAACAACAAGAAAAACAACAATATGTGCGTGTATATGTATATGTATATATATGTATATATATATATATATATATATATATATATATATATATATATATATATATATTTATATATATATAAATATATATATATATATATATATATATATATATACACGTATATATACACATTGCATGTATATCTATATCTATTTATCTATCTATCTATCTATCTATCTGTATGTCTATCTGTCTGTCTATGTATGTATCTATCTATCTATCTATCTATCTATCTATCTATCTATCTATATATATATACGAGTATATACTATGCTTCTATTAAAAAAGTGATGATAAATCCTAAAGAATAAATATAAATAATGAAAATATCAACAATACTAACGCATGAACACCAAAAAAAAAAAAAAAAACAAAAAAAAAACGGAAATACCAATAAAAATAAAATTCCCAAAACAACCGATACAACGAGACGAAAAAAAAAAAAAAAAAAAAA
>NC_061825.1:6259466-6264466 GCF_019202785.1 Penaeus chinensis
GTGTGTGTACGTGTGAGTGTGTGCAGAACTGAATGACTGTTTGTATACATGTCAGTAAGAACACAAATGATTCTCAAACAAAGGCCATAAAAAAGTTGACCCATTCAGATACAAGCTAAACTCACTCTCTAAAAAAAGTCAATAGAAATTTTCGAACAGAAGATAATCAATCTTATCACTAATTCAGCATACAAACACTGATACACGGACAGAAACCTTCAGTAAACAAACCTTAATTCAAGCTGAGAAACTCTTTGTTAAGTAAATTGATTACTTATAGAGGCGAGAATGATCCAGCGATGGTAAAATAAACAAGTGTTGGTTGAAGATAATGCTAACTGACAGGTAATTACCATAATATATATTGTCAATTTAAACTTTAATGGAGCATCGAGTGTTTATCATATTTTTTTCCCGTGTGTTTCATTCATAATATAACATAATAATACATTTTTTTCGTTTTTGTTTTTTTGATCTGAGAACTGATATATCTATCTATCTTTTAATCTATCTATGTATCTATCATTCCGTATATATATACATATATATATATATATATATATATATATATATATATATATATATACACATAGACACATCAGTGTGTGTGTGTGTGTGTGTGTGTGTGTGTGTGTGCGTGTGTGTGTGCGTGTGAGTGTGAGTGTGAGTGTGTGCGTATGTGTATGTACGTCTGTATGTGCATATCCGCGCTTCCGTGTATATATGTACACACATGACCTAATTTCAACAACAGAATAATACAAACGACATACAAGGAATAAAGAAACCTCCATATTTACACCAACTCGAGAGCGTGAATCTTCCCTTCCCCTTCCCCTCCCCCCCCCCCCAAAAAAAAAGGGGATAAAAAAGAATGAAAGAGAGAAAAAAATGGGTAAACGATGGAACCAGGGTAGGACCGAGGGCGCCCGCTGATGACCTGAGTGGGTCATTGAGGCTCATGATGACAAGCTTTCTGGAGACGATTTTCTACAGAGATTTTTTTTTTCTCTTTCTCTCTCTTTCTTTCTCTCTCTCTCTCTCTCTCTCTCTCTCTCTCTCTCTCTATCTATCTATCTATCTCTCTATCTCTCTAAGTTATTTTCTTATATATTTATTTATCTATTTTATTTCATTCCAGGAAAGATGTTATTTCTTTTCACTCTCTCTTTTTTATATATAAATCGCAACGTTATAATGCGATTGGAATATTGTCTAAAGAGTAAAGTATAATACGAATCTTTCACAATCTTTCGGATATTTGGAAATACCAAAATGAGAACAATAAAGCAATCTATATATATTTTTTCTCCTACGTCTGCCTTCCTCTCGCCCCCCTCCTCCACCCCTTCTCAATCACCTCCCTTTCCCCACCGCTCCCACCCCCCCCCTCCTATCTCACGCTCTCTCCCCTCCCCTCCCCTTCTCTTTCCCCTCCCCCCTCCCCCCTCCCCCCCTCTTCCTTGCTGTGGCCCTCATCAGCTGATGGTTTTCTCGGCCTTCCCCCCGCAAGGTGCACATTGGGGGGTAAATGCGTACGTCACTGCGTATTTCTAGAATGGTATACGTCAGTCTGTTGGTTATTTAGATGTCTGGCTTGTTTGTTTGTTGGTCTGTCTGTTTGTTTAATTACGAATGGTAATTTTGATTTGTAGATTTTTTGTGTGAAAATGAATGCGTGCTAGTTAGTTGTCTTTCAATTTCTTTTTTTATTTATATATTTACATACATGAATATCTATAAATCTACATCAATATACATCAACATTTATAAATTTAGATTGTTATATATTCATTGATTCATAGGTTGTGATTTCCCTTGAAGAAGAAAAAGAAAAAAAAAAAAAAGGCAAGAAAATAAATACATTTGATGTGACAGTTACAGTTTTTATCTATCTTTTTATCAACTAATTATCTACTCCGTTATTTACGAGTTTTCGTTTCAGCTAGAGCTTTTACGGGGAACAGAAACGAAAATTAAATAGTAACCCTAATAAAAAAAATTAATTAATAAAAACGACAGTTACATTTTTTTTTTTTTTTTTCTTTTTCTTTCCATTCATTCACCAGATTTTATTTCAGATAAAACTGTCACGGGGAACAAATGCATAATGAAAGAAAGAAAGAAAATGGGACGGAATAAATAATATTTAGTGACAACTACGTCTGTACTTGTTTGTCTATTTCATCACATATCGTGGTTCGTCTTTATCTATCTTTATTTACCTATCTATCTTTATCTATCTTTATATATCTATTTATCTTTAACTATCTTTATATATCTATCGATCTTTATTTATCTTTATTTATCTATCTACCTTTATCTATCTTTATTTATCTATCTATTTTTATCTATCTTTATTTATCTATCTACCTTTATCTATCTTTGTTTATCTATCTATCTTTATCTATCCTTATTAATATATCTATCTTTATCTATCTTTATTTATCTATTTATCTTTAACTATCTTTATATATCTATCTATCTTTATCTATCTTTATTTATCTATCTTTATTTATCTATCTATCTTTATCTATCTTTATTTATCTATCTATCTTTATCTATCTTTATTTATCTATCCATCATTATCTATCTTTATTTATCTATCTATCTTTAACTATCTTTATGTATCTATCGATCTTTATCTACCTTTATTTATCAATCTACCTTTATCTATCTTTATTTATCTATCTATCTTTATCTATCTTTATTTATCTATCTACCTTTATCTATCTTTGTTTATCTATCTATCTTTATCTATCCTTATTAATCTATCTATCTTGATCTATCTTTATTTATCTATCTATCTTTAACTATCTTTATTTATCTAGCTATCTTTATCTATCTTTATTTATCTATCTTTATTTATCTATCTATCTTTATCTATCTTTATTTATCTACCCATCTTTATCTATCTTTATTTATCTATCTATCTTTATCTATCTTTATTTATCTATCTATCTTTATTTATCTACCCATCTTTATCTATCTTTATTTATCTATCTATCTTTATCTATCTTTATTTATCTATCTATCTTTATCTATCTTACTATCTATCTTGTTGTTTTTTTCTTTCTTTCAGCTAAAAGTTTCACAAGATGCAACATAAATACCCCGAGCTTTGAAATGAAAGAGCAAGATTACCAGCACAAGGCAAATGACAACGATATCTTATGCCTCGGTTGTGCAGTCGACGTACGTGGCAGAGCGTCTCTCCAATATTGAAAAACAATGCAATTATTTTCACAAGACTCAATAGACCCGGAACGCCACTTCGATATATGCGAGTTCCTTGGGTAAGGTTTTGTATCTTGGGTTTTGACTTCAAGAATTCAAGAAATTTATTGATGATGACGCGAAGTTTGTTTTCTTTTTTGAGGTTTATTGAAGTGTCGGTTTATCGATTTGAGAATGGAAAAATGTTTTAGTTCAATCGGTGTATGAATAAGTTCGTGATTTATTGGGGCAATAATGGCTCATCTAATTAGCGTAATGATTTTTTCTTAATGGATGTATCGGTAATGTCGAGCGTCCGTTATTGGTTCCGGGAAGAAAATGTGGAAAGGAGATGAAATAGAAGCTGAAAAAGAAAAGAGAGCACGAAAGAAAAAAGAAAAAGCAGAAGAAGAAGAAAAAAAAGAAAAAGAAAAAGAAAAAGAAAAAGAAAAAGAAAAAGAAAAAGAAAAAGAAAAAGAAAAAGAAAAAGAAAAAGAAAAAGAAAAAGAAAAAGAAAAAGAAAAAGAAAAAGAGAAAGAAAAAGAAAAGGAAAATAATGTGAAAGCGGGGTTGTCCACCGTAGACTTATTCACCACTTGCGTCCTGAAAATATTCTTCCCACAATTGATCATGACAGAGCGATTACGATTCGACTGCCAGCGATATGTCGATCGGACTGTCATGATGAAATATCAAACGGCTTCTTTTATGGGCGCTAAAATGATATTGGCCGATTATATTACATTAACGGGAGTCCTTGAGTTGCCCGTTAGCCTTTATTGTGATCTTTACTTGCGAATGAGCTTTTTTGTTAGCGAGTTTCACAAAGACATTCAGAAACGGGACTTAGTGTTAAGAATCAGGAACAGGACTTACGTTTCAGTAACGCAGCTTAAGTTTAGAGCTTCGGAAACACAACTCAAGCTTTAAGATTAAGAAACAACAGCTTAGGCCTTAATATTAGGAAGAAACCAACTTAGTTTTAAGACTCAGACACAGAAGTTGAACTCAATATTCAGCGAAAATTAGGATTCCAAAATAAAGGATAACTTAAAGTTGCAGAAACACAACTTAACTTTAAGATTCAGAAGATCCAGTGCCTCGATTTTATTGATGAAATCGCTTGTTTTAAGCAGATTATTTTTATTACTATTATTCTTATTACTATTATTAATGTTGTCATTATCAGTATTAGTCATCATTCATATTATCATTATTATTTTCATTATCACTATTATCATTATTATTATTATCATTATTATCATTATTATTATTATTATTATTATTATTATTATTATTATTATTATTATTATTATTATTATTATCATTATTATTATTATTGTATCATTATTATTGTATTAGTATTTGTATTATCATTGATATTATTGTTATTTTGATTATTGTCATTACTATTACTATTAATCATTATTACTATTATTACAATTATTATCATCCTCATTATTATTACTTTTATAATTATTACTCTCACCATCATCAGCATTGTTATTATAGCAATAATAATAATGATGATAGTGATAATAAGTATGATATCAACAATGATAATAATATTAATGATAATGACAATAACTAAACGAATATTTGATAAAAACAGTTATTCTTATACTTCACAACATAGGATATCAGTCATTTGATATGTCAGTGAGTGCCACTTAAAAGTTCGTTAAAAGTAACCTTCTCTCTCTCTCATTCTCTCCCTTTTTCTCATCCTCTCTCTCCCTCTCTCTCTCTCTCTCTCTCTCTCTCTCTCTCTCTCTCTCTCTCTC
>NC_061825.1:6274466-6279466 GCF_019202785.1 Penaeus chinensis
TTCCTCCGGCGGAACCCAAGACGCTTTGCCTCACACGAAAGTCATTAGGAGAGTATCGGAGACGAGATCACGCTATGAGGAGACTGAAACATGAGGAGGAGGAAGAGGCAGTAGAGACAGTGCCATGGGGAGACTGCGTTATGAGGAGGTCAAACTATGAGTAAAACCGCACCATGAGGAGACCATATCATAAGGAGATCGCATCGTCATGAGGAAGCCACACCATGAGGAAGCTACACCATAAGGGAACCATACCATGAGGCCCGACCTAATGAATGTTCATATATACGGACATGCATATACACAGAAATAAATACATATCTATCTATCTGATACTTATACATTCATCTATCTACCTATCCTGTAGATTTGCATAGGTAGACTGAGAGACACGTATCTATTTTTCTTTTTTTTTGTTTTGTATATGCATGTCCGTTAATGTGAGTAGTAATTCGGCCGTTAATGTCTCTTCCGCTGATGTTAAAAAACGTGAAGGAAGATTCCAAGGAGCCCCGCGTCTCAAATTATTTCAGAGACTGATTTAAGGCTTAAGGATTTATCTCGGATTCAGCTTCAGGAATTTCATGTTGGATTTCAGGGTGAATTTCAGTAATTTCAGGGTGAATTTCAGGCTGCATTTCAGGGTAAATTTTAGGACGAATTTCAATAATTTCAGAATGAATTTCAGGGTAAATTTCATTATGAATTTATTTCAGGGTGAACTTTATGATGAATTTCAACAATTTCAGGATGAATTCCGGGATTTTCAGGATGAATTTCAGGAATTCCAGGAATCTCAGACCTCGCTTGATGGCGATGGTGATTGTATTTGATTAAAGCTGGGATTATGAAGGCGATAGTGATAGTATGTAGTGATGGTGATAGCAATAAAAAAAAAAAACATGATATTGTTAAAATTAGTGCTGATGATATTGTCATTAGTGGTGCCAGTTTGTAATAATAATGGTGATAATGATGATAATAACACTGATAGCAGTAATTATAATGATATTGATAATAATGATGATTATGATACTAATTGTTGATATTATCATTATCATTATTACCATTGTTATTGTAATTTGTAGTGGTAGTAGTAATAGTAATAGTAGTAGCATCATGATAATGATGATTATACTAATAATGATAATGATAATGATAATAATAACACTGAATCTGTAAATACTTAATGTGCATCAATATCAAGTAAAGTCAGCAATTAGATTTTAAAATATTTCTCCAATAATACTGCTATGTCGAACATGAAAATGATAATGATAAGGACAATAATACTAGCAATAATAATGATCATAATAACAATAACAATAACAATAATAGAAAAAATAACTAAACTTAATCATGGCATATACTCTCCAACCGCCGAAATGAATCTGGAGACGAAAATTACATCCCATCCTCAGATGGCGGAAGGAAGCTTTAAGAAACGAGGTGCCAAATCATCTTGGCCTTTGATCCTCAGGTGACAGGCCGAGAAGTATGCCACGGGAAGGAAGTGGCAGCGATATGCCACCCTGACACGTGAGGCATTTGTTGACATTCTCGGTACAGTGCGATTGTGAACGGGAAAGGTGTTTTATTATAGTGATAAAGGTGTAGATGGTGTATAGTATAGTATGTTCATATAAGGCTTGTGATAAAAAGAAGATAATGATAATGATGAAGACATGGTATTGCATTATAAAATAATATAGCAGTATAACAGCATAGCAGAGAGAGAGAGAGAGAGAGGGAGAGAGAGAGAGAGAGAGAGAGAGAGAGAGAGAGAGAGAGAGAGAGAGAGAGAGAGAGAGAGAGAGAGAGAGAGAGAGAGAGAGAGAGAGAGCAAGAGAGAGAGAGACAGAGACAGAGAGAGAGAACAAAAGAGAGAGAGACAGAGAGAGACACAGAGACAGAGAAAGAGAAACAGTGAGAAAAATAGAGAGATTGAAAGATATACATTTATATACAACAGTTCCTTACGCCTTTTACAAAAAACCTTAATTAAGAACTGCAAAATCAGAAGTTGAGTAAAACATGTCCCAAACTTGTTACAGATGAGACATTAATCATAGGAAAGAACTTTTTTTGTAAACTCAACGTGATAAAAATATGTACTTGTTTGTCGCTTGTTTGTGACCTAAAATCCTTTCAGTTCACGAATACGACTTTCTCTTGTGTTCACTTATGTGATGTGGGTGTGGTGTATTTATCATTAAATGCATGTTGAATTGGCCTTTGCATGAAACACATAAACTTAGTAAAGCATTTATGTATCCAACTATACTTATACCTCATACTTATAATTGCCTGCGGTCTCACGACAACATACTTATACTTTTTTGTTGTCTCATATCATACCTATATTTGCTTGTGGTCTCAGAGCATCATACTTATAATTGCTTGCAGTCTCACATCATACTTGCAATTGCTTGCAGTCTCAGAACATACGTATAGTTGCTTGCAGTTTTACAACCTCATATTCATATTTTTTTTTGAGGTCTCTCAACATCATACTTATAATTGCTTACGACCACCCATCATTCATGTAATTTCTCGCGGTCACAGTGCCGCAATATTACAAAACTTACCAGCCCTCCCACACGCATAAAAAGCCATAGAGGTTAAAATTGAAAGCCAAAACCACGAGGAAAGCGTCCTTAAAGCATCGTATTTCCCACGGGCAAGAGCAGCCTCTGACAACGGCATTTGACAGCTTGCCAGGGTATGAGTGGGTGTCAGGCAACTCCTCAAGGAATTTTTAGCTTCCAAATTACGAAAGACAATGTGCGATTTCCCCCGTGGCTCAGTACCGCTTCTCGCTCGTATGTAGCCCAAGGTTATGGGTTATTCTCCACGGTTATTGTGAGGGTTTTATGTAACTCTTTCTGCTATATAAGTGCATCAGGGCTGTCGTTCGCTCTTATGACGCGCTTTTGTGGCTGATAATAGATTTTTTTTCTCTCTCTCTCTCTCTAGGTCCTTTTTGCGAGTGTGTGTTTGTATTTGAGTGTGTGTGTGTGTGCGAGTTTTTGCGCGCGCGTGTGTGTGTGTGTGTGTGTGTGTGTGTGTGTGTTTGTGTGTGTGTCAGTCTTTGTGTGTGCGTGCGTGTGTTTGTGTGTGCGTGGGTGTGTGTGTGTGTGTGTGTGTGTGTGTGTGTATGTGTATGTGTATGTGTGTGTCAGTGTCCGTGTGCGTGTGTGTTTGTGTGTGTGTGTGTGTCATTGTCCGTGTGAGTGTGTTTGTGTGTGTGTGTGTCAGTGTGTGTATGTGTGTGTGTGTATGTACTTTTAGTGTATTTATACGTTCTTGTGAGTATGTATATGCTTGGGATGATTTCGTTGCTGGCATTCTGTTTTATATCATCTTAATGCTGTGTAAAATAACAATGCAAATTCATTATTACATCACCTGGCCTGTTCCCACCTTGAGTTTTCAATTAAACTGACATACTGTTTCATACTAACATCACGATACACTTCGTCGCCGTTCTATAAAGGGATCTAGTTTCTCAGTTCTCTCAAACATTCTTTCCTCCAATATCCATTTATTTTAAGAACTTATTAAAAGTCTTTAGTAATTAGTCTTGCTCTGCAATTCCATGAAGAGTCGTCAGGAATATTCCATACTTAATGACTTTTTTTTTTTCTCTCTTTTTTTTTTTTTTGGGGGGGGGGTGCATGAAGAAAAGGAGAGAAAAAAAAAACTTTTTAACCTCCTTCTCAGAGTTGGAAATTCATAGGTAGAATTTTACGAAATATTCTGTTGCCGGGGAGGTTTCAGTCAAGGAGAAATTATCCTCTTCCCCTCGTTCTTTTTTTTTCGTTCTTTTTTTTTTCGTTTTTTTTTTTTTTTTATATAGAGCCTTCTTGCTTCTAAGTTTGACATCTTGCTTTTCCGTGTCTGATTGCTTGGCTTGCGTAATTAATGTATTTGTTTATTTGTCTATACATATGCCTATTCGCAATATGTTGCTCTTTCTTTTCCCTTTTATTAGTGTTCTGATACGTTTATGATTTTTTTAAATGTATTTTTCTGTTTATTTTCAACCTTGCGAGATATATGCACTTGAAGTAATGTATAATTGAATGTGTAATGTAATTCTTGGGACAAATTTCTTCGTGATTTTATTTTCGTCCTATCTATTCACATTTGTTTGTTCTCGGAATTCTCTATCTCTCTCTTTCTCTCAGTCTCTGTCCCTGTCTCTGTCTCTGTCTCTGTCTCTCTTTCTCTTTCTTTCGCACTCTCTCTCTCTCTCTTTCTCTCAGTCTCTGTCTCTGTCTCTGTCTCTGTCTCTCTTTCTCTTTCTTTCGCTCTCTCTCTCTCTCTCTCTCTAACTATCTATCTGTCTATCTATCTATCTATCTGTCTATCTCTCTATCTATCTATCTGTCTCTATCTCTCTCTCTTTCTCTCTCCCTCTATCTATCTATCGATTTATCTATCTCCCTCTCCCTCTCTGCATCTCTCTCTCTCTCTCTCTCTCTCTCTCTCTCTCTCTCTCTCTCTCTCTCTCTCTCTCTCTCTCTCTTTCTCTCTGTCTCTGTCTCTGTCTCCCTCTGTCTCTGTCTCTGTCTCTCTCTTTCTCTTTCTCTTTCTCTCTCTCTCTCTCTCTCTCTCTCTCTCTCTCTCTCTCTCTCTCTCTCTCTCTCTCTCTCTCTCTCTCTCCCTCCCCTCCCTCCCCTCCCTCCCCTCCCTCCCCTCCCTCCCCTCCCTCCCCCTCCCTCCCTCCCCTCCCTCCCCTCCCTCCCCTCTCTCTCCCCCCCTCCCTCCCTCCCTCCCCCTTTCTCTCTCTCCTTGTCTCCCTCCCGTTTTTCAACCACATATCCTTCCCTCCCTCGAACACTCGCGTCCCCGTCATAAATCCGCGTCATGCAGGGAGAGTCATGCATCATTCAGGAATATAAGTGCTAGTCATGGCAGTTTGATGCAAAGGTGAAGTGATTAATAACCAATTTGCAAAGGGGGTTATCGCAGGGAGCAAGATGCAATGTATGTAA
>NC_061825.1:6281966-6286966 GCF_019202785.1 Penaeus chinensis
AATAAGAAGAAAAGGGGGAAGAGGAAGAGTAACAAAAAGAGGAAGAAGAAGTAGATGAACCAGAAGAAGATGAAGAAGAGGAATAATAATGATAGTAATAATAAGATGAAGGAGAAGATAAAGAACGAGAAGAAGAAACAGAAGAAGAAGAGGAGGAGGAGGAGAAGGAAGAGGAAGAGGAAGAAGAAGAAGAAGAGGAAGAAGATGAGAAGAAGTTTAGGGGGAAGAAGAAGAGAAAGAAGACGAAGAAGAAGAAAAAAAAATGAAGAAGAAGAGAAAGAAGACGAAGACGAAGAAGAAGAAAAAAAAATGAAGAAGAAGAGGAAGAAGATGATGATGATGATGAAGAAGAAGATGAAGGAGGAGAAGAAGAGGAAGAAGAAGAAGAAAAAGAAATAGGCGATGATGAAGAGGAAGAAGAAGAAAAAGAAATAGGCGATGATGAAGAGGAAGAAGAAGAAAAAGAAATAGGCGATGATGAAGAGGAAGAAGAAGAAAAAGAAACATACATTTTTTTTCCTTTCTACATAAAAGGTAAACTAAATACCGTCTCTTATGTTTTTGTTGATTTTTTTTTTTTTTTTTTTTTTTTTTTTTTTTTTTTTTGCATTGTAATGTTTTAAAGAGAAGAGACATTATGAGTGGAAAATATATAAATAAATAGATAAACTCTTAAAATATTGTATTGACGCCTTTCATGCAGTGGAAAATAATGGCGTTTATTGCATGTTTCTGTTCATGACGCTTTCATTAAGTATTTAAGAACAATAACGTGTTTTGAAGTTTTGCGTTGCCAGGGAAATATCGACCTTAAGAGACTATTAATATCCTTTTCTTCCTTTTTTTCTTATTATCTCCTCTTTGTTTTTTTTATTTTTTTTTTTTTTTTTTTTCTCTTGATGGTTGCTTCCTCCTCTTTTTTCACTTTTCTATCTCCTCCTTCGCTTCTGTTTTATCGAGTTAATGTTATTTTCTCCCTCTCCTTCTTTTCCCTTTTAAACCTTTTTTATTTCATTTTTCTCCCCTCCCCCCCCCCCCCCTTTTTTCCCCCCCCCCCCCCTTCCCCCCCCCCGTTCCTCCCCCCCTCCATTCCCTCTTTCCTCCCCCCTTCTTTTTTTTTTTCTTCTTTTGTTATTTTTTTTTTTTTTTTTTTTTTGAAAGGGGTTCTTTTTTTCTTTTTTTCCCCCTTTTTGTCGTTTTATTCCCCCTCCCCTTTCTTTTTTCTTCTCTTTTCGTTTTTTTTCTGTCTTCCTTCCTTTTCCTTTTCTTTTTACTTTTTATCCTTCCCTTCCCCCCCTTTTTCGTTTTTTTTCTTTTTATCGATGATTTTATTCCCTCTCCTTATTCGTTTCTGCTTTATCGAGCTAATTCTATTGCCTCCCTCTCCTCCTCCGTTTCTGTTTTATGCCACTTATTTATTCATTCCCTTTCCGTCGTGTCTCTTTCCTTCCCTTTATTTCATCTTTCTCTCTCGCCTTTCTTTTATCCTCCGTATATCATATTTCTCTCAGCCATTCTTAGTTATCTCGTTCTTTTACCTTATCTTTTTTTCTCTCGCCTTTCCTAGTTATCTCACCCCGGTTTTTTTTTTTTTTTTTCTCTTTTGCTATTCCTAGTCACCTCAATCTTTCTCATTTCAATTTTTTTTCTTTCTTTCTCTCTCTCCCTCTCTCTCTCCCTCCTTCCCTCTTCCTCTCTCCCTCCTTTCTCCCTCTTCCTCTCTCTCTCCCTCCTTCCCTTTTCATCTCTCTCTCCCTACTTCCCTCTTCCTCTCTCTCTCCCTCCTTCCCTTTTCACATCTCTCCTCTTCCCCCTCCTCTCACCTTCCTTCCCTCCCCCTCTCTCCTCCCCCCTTTCCCCCTTTTCCTCTCTTCCCTCCCTCCTTCCCCCCTTCTTTTCTCTCTTCCTTTCTTTTCCCTCTTTCCTCTCATCTTCTCCCTCCTTCCCTCTTCCTCTCCTCCCTCTCCTCTCTCTCTCCCCCTTCCCTTTTTCATCTCTCTCTCCTCTCTCTCTCTCTCTCCTCCCTCCCCTCCTTTCCTTATCCTTCCCTCTTCCCCCCCCTCTCCTCTTCCCTTCTTCCTCCCGTCTCCTCTCTCCCTCCTTCCCTTTTCACTCCCCTCTCCCCCCCTTTCCCCCTTTTCCCTCTCCTCTCTCCCCCCTTCATCCCTATCCCCTCTCGCTCTACTCTCCCCCTCCTTCCCTCTTCCCTCTCTCCCTCCCTCCCTTCCCTCCTTCCCTTTTCCTCTTTCTATTCTCTTCACCCTCTCCCTTTTCCTTTTTCCCTCCCTTCTTCCCTTTTCCTCTCCTCTCCCCCTTTTCCCCCTTTTCCCCCTCCTCTCCCTCCTTCCCTTTTCAGTCTCTCTCTCCCTCCTTCCCTCTTCCTCTCTCTCCCTCTCTTTTCTCTCCCTCCTTCCCTCTTCCACTTCTCCCCTCCCCCTCTCTCTCTCCCTCCTTCCCTTTTCATCTCTCTCTCCCTCCTTCCCTCTTCCTCTCTCTCTCCCTCCTTTCCCTCTTCCTCTCCCCTCCTTTCCTTCCCTCTTCCTCTCTCTCTCCCTCCTTCCCTCTTCCTCTCTCCCTCCCTCCTTCCCTCTTCCCATTCCCTCCACCTTCTTCCCTCTTTCCTCTCTCTCTCCTCTCCTTCCCCCCTTTCCTTCTACTCTCTCTCCCCCCTTCCCTTTTCCCTCTCTCCCCTCCCCCTTCCTCTTCCTCTCTCTCTTCTCCTCTCTCTCATCCTCTCTCTCTCCTCTCCCCCTCCCTCGTCCTCTCTCCTCCCTCCCCCCTTTTCCCCTTTTCCCTCTTCCTCTCTCTCCCTCCTTCCCTTTCTTTCCTCTCTCCCTCCTTCCCCTTTTCCTCTCTCCTCTTCACTCCCTCCTCCCCTTCCTCTCCCCCCCCCCCCCCCCCCCCCCCCCCCCCCCGCCCCCCCCCACCCCCCCCCCCACCAACCCCCATCCCTCCCCCCTCCCCGGCCCCTCCCCTCTCTCCTTCCCTCCTTCCTTTTTTCTCTCTTCTCTCCCCCCTTCCCTCATTCCTCTCTCTACTCTCTCCCTCCTTCCCTCTTCCTCTCTCCCTCCCTCCTTCCCTCTTCCTCTTTTCTCTCTCTCTCTCTCCCTTCCTCCCTCTTCCTCTTTCTCTCCCTTCTTCCTCTTCCCTCACCCCCCTTTCCCCTCCTTTCCCTCCTTCCCTCTCTATCCCACCCCCGCTCCTTCCCTTTTTTCCTCTCTCTTCTTCCACCCTCTTCCTCTCTCTCTCTCCTCTCCTCCTCCCTCCCCCCCCTTTCTCCCTTCTCTTCTCTCCTCTCACCTTCTTCTCCTTTCTCCTCTTCTCCTCCCTCTCTCCTCTCTCCTCTCCCTCCTTTTCTCGTCTCCTCCTCTCCTCTCTCTCTCCTCCTCTCTCACCTCTCTCTTTCCTTTCTCTCTCCTCCTCTCCTCTCTCTCTCCTCCTCCTCCCCCTCTCTCCTCCCTCCTCTTCTCCTCTCCCTCCTTCCTCTCCCCCTCCCCTCCTTCCTCTCCCCTCTCCTCCTCCCTTCCTTTCCCTCGTTTCTCTCCTTCCTTCTCATCTCCTCTTCTCCTCTCTTCCTCCCTCTCCCCCTCCTCCCTCTCTCCCTCCCTCTCCCTTCTCCTCTCCTCTCCTCTCCCTCCCTCCCCCTCTTCCTCCTTCTCTCCTCCTCTCCTCCTCCTCTCCTCTCTCCCTCTTCCTCCTCTCTCCTCCTCCTCCCCCTCCTTTCCTTCACCTCCCCTCTCACTCCCCTCCTCCCCTCCTCTCTCTCCCCCTTCTCCCCCTCTTCCCCTCTCCTTCCCTCCTCTCTCCTCTTCTCCCTCCTCCTCTTCTCTCCCCCTCTCCTCTCCCTCCCCTCTCCTCCTCCCTCTTTCCCTCCTCTCTCTCCTCCCCTCTCCTCCTTTCCCTCTCCCTTCCTCCTCACCCTCCCTCTCTCCTCCTCCCTCCTCCTCTCTTCCTCCCTCCCTTTTTCCTCCTCTCTTTTTTTTTTTTTTTTTTTTTTTTTTTTTTTTTTTCTCCTCTCCCTCTCCCCCCTCTCCTCTTTCTCTCCCTTTTCCTCTCCTCCTCCTTCTCTCCCCCTCTCCTCTCTCCTCCTACCCCTCCTTCCTTCCTCCCCTCTTCCTCTCCTCTCCCTCCTTCCCTTCCCTCCTCCCTCCCCCCTCCCCTTCCCCTCCCTCCCTCCTCCCTTTCCTCTTTCCCTCTCCTCCCTTCCTCTCTCCCCCCTTCCTCCCTTCTCCTTCCTTCTCTTCCTCCCCTCCTCCCCTCCTCTCCCCCTCCCCTCCTCCCCTCCTCCTCTCTCCCCCTTCCCTCTCCCTCCTCTCCCCTCTTCCCTCCCCTCTCCCCTTCCCCCTTCCTCTTCCCCCTCCCCTCCCCTTCCCTCCTCTCCCCCCCTCCCTCTCCCCCTCTCCCCCTCCCCCCCCTCCCCTCCTCCCCTCCCTCCTTCCCTCCTCCCCCTTCTCTCCTTCCCTCCCCTCCCTCTCTCCCCTCTCCCTCCCTTCCCCCTCCCCCTTTTCCCCTCCCTCCTCCTCCCTTCCTCCCTTCTCTCTCTCCTTTCCCCCCTCTCTCCTCCTTCCCCCTCCCCTCCTCCCTCCTCCCCCTCCCCCTCTCCCCTCTCCTTCCCCCCCTTCTCCCTCCCTCCCCCCTCCCCCTTCCTTTCCCCTCCCTCCTCCCTCCTCTCCCCTTTCCCCCCCCTTTTCCTTTCCCCCCCTCCCTTCTCCTCTCTCCTCCTTCTCCTCCCTCCCTCCTCCTCCTCCTCCCTCTCCCCCTCTCTCTCCCTCCTTCCCTCTTCCTCTCTCTCTCCCTCCTTCCCTCTTCCTCTCTCTCTCCCTCCTTCCCTCTTCCTCTCCTCACTCCCTTTCCTTCCTAATCCACCTCATCCCTTTCCCTTTCCCTACAGTCATCGGTTGACAAACTGAAAGCAAAAAACGACAATGCAAATTTTCACTTCACCGTAGACACAGGAGAGTTAGGAAGCGGGAGGCCGGACGCTGACTCAGAGAGGAAGC